>NW_010309011.1:15159-19189 GCF_000700745.2 Antrostomus carolinensis
CTCTTCTTACTCTTTAGTCATCAGCCCATCTGCATGGCTTGGCAGTGAAGTTGCTCTCCTGTAATTCAAGGCTGTTTGCAAAGCCCTGCTGAGCATTACTCTGTATCCCTCAGCAAGGGACCCACATTTCCTAAAGATTAATTTTATTTCTGTTAAAACCCCAAAGAGCTGCTCTGCACTCTTTAATCAATAACACACTCTCCAACTTAGCGAGTGCAGTAAGCCCAGCTGAAGGGTGAGTTGCTGCTGCTATTTCAGTTTAGGCATCAGTCTATCTGTCTCGGACTTGGCAGTTGTCAGCTCAAGTTGTCAGCTCATCCAAGGCATGTTTTGGGAGCTATCAATTGTCTTTTATGCCTTTTGGATTGTACTTTCTGCTGCTGCTGTTGGGTGCTTTTGCAGCACTATGCCCCGGCATAAGGCTACAAAGAGAGGGAATTTTTTTGGTGCACCTGCCTGAGCCCAAGGCTGGGATGGGCTGTCAGGCAGCGTTCATGGCGCTCTGCTGCTGTGATGGAGGCCAGCATCTTCCCTGGGTCATGGCTATGCTTGGAAAACACTGTGAAGGTGGCCCTAAATGACATTCCCTAGGAATTAAAAGAGACCGGTCTTGTCTTAACGTAAACTGGCAATATGGATGTACATAGATATATTTGGCATCAAGAAAAAAATAGGTGCTGGCAGTGAGGAGGGAGTAGCTTTTACTCCTGGAGCAGAGGAAGCACTGACAGAGGGCTGCCTTTCTGGGAAAACTCTTCTTGGTGTGGCCTCAAGGTGCAAGGACATTCCCACAGAAACCAGAGGACATCTCATAGGCCATTAACACTGTGCTTAACTTTTAAGGGGTCAGTCAGAATGCTGACAAACTCAGGTAGCAGGCAGCTAAAGGTCAAGCTAAAATCTGTTAAGGGGGAACACGAAAATATTTCTTTCAATTGTTTGGGACCTAATGGGTTTGAACTAAGCTCTAAATCCTTCTAGAGGGTGACTCTTCTCTTCTGAAGTTAACCTTTCCCTTTCTTCCCAATAGTCTTCTTGTTCTGCTATGAAAACCAAAGTATTTTAGTTTAAGGGTTTGTTGGGACCTTTAGAGTAACCCAGTTGAGTTAGATGTTCCTGCTTAATTTTTTTTTCAAATTTTTCTGTTCTTAAAACTGATAAATTATTAATTATCTGATAGGAGGAAATCTGTTGTTAAATAGTCCTCAGGCACAGGTTTACAATGCTTTTACATTCAAAGAGAAACTATTTCTTCCGGCATTTCCCAGGGCTTGTAATCTATGTTACTCTAATTAGCACACTGTTTGAATTATACATTAGCTCTTATTCTTGTTGCTATATAGCACATGGACTGATGCGCACTTTAGCTTTTTCCCTTTTAGCTGTGAGCCCCTGGGAATCAGGCTGAGATTTTTATGTGGTACCACTATGGTCCGGCTGGGTTGATAGCCAGTTATATATTAAATAATATTTTTGTGAATGGGACTTTTTATCTTTTTCCCTTCTGTTTTCTGTTTTGTTTTGTTTTTTTTTTCTCTTAGGATAAAAAGCAGCCTGTTAGTAGCAGAGCTCTTGGGACAGGATGGTTTGTGCTGTTCTCTGGATGTAGTTGAGGAAAACTTCAAGTTAGAGCTGAAAAGGCAAATCTGATAAACATAGAACTGAGAAGGGAAATTAGCAAAGGGATAGAGGGGTGGCTGTGCCCATCCTGCAAGGAAGCAGATGCCAGCTAACCCAGCAGCAATTGCTTCCAGAGTTTTAATTGTCTCATGACCTTTTTGTGTGCCCATGAATATTCTACGTCTCTTGCAGATCTTACGAATCTCCACATATTCCACGTGTCTTGCAAGTAGCATTGTCTACCCCCTGCAGCACCCTTCAGAAATAAAACCAGGGCAGCAGCAGACTGTGTGTCAAAGATATGTGGTAACTCATAGCCTTGCAGACAGGTATCAAAAAACCTGACAATTAACCAAGGCTTCAGAAAACCTTAAAGCCACTCGATCTTTTTTCTTCTCGTTTACAGCCTGGCTTACTTTTGGAGCATTAGAATGCTTCCCCTTCACAAAAATAATATCTGTATTAGTACAATAACATGTGATTATAAATACTTGTATTTTTGGTTTCAAGTGTACATATATCATATATATATTCATGTTTGCACATGTATAGTGCTTGAAGACCACTACATGTACGATTATAAATATTTATGCATATGTAAATATACCATTCCAGCCCATACTAACATATTTTGGTGCTTTTTTTTAAAAAAAAAAACCCAGAAACCATGTATTTATATCCAGAAAAAGAGATTCCATACAGAGTCCTTTTTCCATGGCTACTTTTATATTTACATGCATACACACAGCAAATGAATATTTGTGAAGTGGTAAAGTGTGCTTAATTTTGAATTATGTGAAACAGACTCATTTTTGCTTTTATTAATTTGTTAAATTTTGTATTTTTTCATATTTTATGCTGACTGTCAGGGTTTTTTAATTGCTTTTAAAGCTAAAAAATTGAGCCTATTCTAGTGTTTTCAATCAACTGAACATGGAAGAGACATTACATTTGCTGAAACCCAAAGCATTTTGATAATGTATCTATCTCATACATCTTCTTAATGGTGATAGAGGAAATCAGGCCAACAACTTAAACTACAGTAAGATTTTCTCCAGACCTTCAGTAACTTTTGTTCTCTGAATTCCTTGTATCTCCAGCGCAGAGCAGAAAGTGTTCTGCTTGCTTTTTTGTGTGTGCTCTGGAAAGTCTTCTCATCTGAAGCTCTCTTCTGAGCATAACCCTTTTATAATGTTCTCTCCTCTCTTGAATAAAATAATTTCAGATTTTTCTATTTTCAGACACTTTTTGTTTCCTCTTGTAATCTTTATCAACAGATTTCATTAGCATGGCTTGGATTTTTTAATTTTATAGATCATTATAAATGGTATTAAAAAGCCTAGACTCAACATGGGCAAATGCAAAGTCTCAGTATGTGTTTGTGTTACAAAGATGTAGCCTACATAAAAATGCAAGTGAGAACATCGCATTAGTTATTTGCCAAACTAGGATCTAAAGTGTCAGTAATTTTGTGTCACAATAGGACAGATACTGAATCAGTAGCTGCCTCTTTCTTAAAGCTTTAGTTGGAGTCTATACCAGAAAACTAAACAGTCCCCTTCATCTACACGGCTTCTTGCCCTGTGGATTCTCCAGCATCTGATGATGTGACTGAGCTTACCCGACAGGCTTTCCCCTCAGTCCATGGACTAAATAAAGTCTGTTCCCTCCACCACATTGCCAATTTGCATGAAATTAATGGGATTAAGTAACTCTGAGGTTTTTTTTCACTGAAATTGGACAATGTTGAAAAGATATAAAGAGGCCGGAAATTATACACAGGTGTGAGAGCCGAGACTGTGTCAACCTCACTCCATAGGAAATCAGGCATGTAATCTGCAAAATTTGCTTTCCTGTAATATAAGAGCCATTGCTGCTATAACTCTTAATAAGAAAATGTGATCCCCTTTTCTCATTCGACTTGCCTCCACTCATTAGAGGGTTAATGGAGTTTCTCTCATGTTCAAGGGGTCTAAATAAGTAGGCTTCTGCAGGACGGAGGTCTTGTCCTTGAAATTAAAATATGTATAGGATATTTCTTCTCTTCCCTTAGGAAATAACACAGGGCCCAACCCCACCGTCACTGTGAATGAGTGTCCCTTACTCTTGTGAATATTGTTTTGCACAGTTGGGCCTTTATTTTTTCTCATGTCCTTGTAAAGTTATTCTATACCTCAAAATATCAGTCCTATTTTGGGATCAGTCATGTCTTTCTTCCCAAATGCTATTTTGAAGAAAACTGCTTCTGGCTACAAACTTTTCCATTTGTCATGTGTCCAGTATGTGATGAAGGGCTGTGACATGGGACCTGGTTCTGCATTTGTCGTGAAAGAAGAAGCAGCTCACAACAGGAAAGGTTGTCACTGTGTGCAAATGGCTTCAGCAATCCATATATATGTGTATATATATA
>NW_010309012.1:0-17201 GCF_000700745.2 Antrostomus carolinensis
GCACTGGAGGAGCCTCCTGGATTGTGGGTGGATGACTGAGTAGTCCCTCCAGCAAAAATCAGGGCAGTTAAAATCCCCCATTTCAACCAGGGCCTGTAGAAGGCCTCGTCAACTTCCTCACCCTGATCTGGTGGCCTGTAATAGACAGCCCTGATCTGGTGGCCTGTAGTTTTTTCTAATCCTATAATAAATTGTAAAATGTTATTTTGCACAGCTATAGAAATGGTCATAGCAGAGATGACTACATATCAACAGAATGAGGGAGATGGTTCTGAACATTCAGTCTGAAGAATACTCAGCAGATTAAGGCATATGCTTGTGATGAATGTGTTTGTAAAAATTATATTACATTGTCTGTGCTTTTCTCATGTTGTTTTTGATTGCAACCTGATATTCTTAAATAATAAGCTTCTGCAAAGCAATTCTATTCAGTTACTGAAGACACAGTTTCTGATAGCAGAATCCCATAGTTACATTAACAGCCCTCAGGGAAAGAAAAGCATTGTTGTTACTCCATCCATAACGAGGAAAAATTCCCACATAGTACACTAGTGGCTTTAACAATACTGACCTTAAATTACGCCCTTAAAAATATTCTCAACTCATGTATCTCTCAAATTATTCTTTAATTAAATCAGGAAAAGGAGAGGCATTAGTTACCATTTTCTGTTCCTGCTCTGTCTGGGTTCATCCAACATAGCTGTTGTCCCAGTCACATTCTCTAAATGAGTCTTTTTATAACAACTTAAACCTAAACATCTGTTCATCAGTTAGTCTGGAGCAGTGCTCTTGACATTTTTTTGTGGTTTTTGTTAAACAAGTGCATTGGGGTCACCTGCATACATTGCAGAGGCAAGCAAAAAATTGTGCTTTAATTCTTTGCCATAAGCATTGGCAAATATGAGCACAGATTTGTGCATGTTTTAATGTATAGAGCAAGAACAGTTTAAGCATGACAAAGAATGTAACTTCCTCTCAGTTTACAACATTTTCTCTTGAGAGGCAAGATACCTATTGCCTCTCTGAATTTTTGTATTTTTTATTTTTTAAGCAATGTAATGAGGCAACATTCTTGGCTAGAAACACAAGCACACTTCCTTTATTACATCTCTGTTGAACTGATACAATTCTTTAAATACTGAGACAGAAGAGTTTGGCTGTTTCTGAAGTTCTGCAACACAGAACCATAGAAGCAAGGAGGTTTCTGGTGGATCAAAACTGTATTGATTGCATCTAATTAAGAAATACTACCGACTTTCATCCTCAGATTGGGACAACTTTTTCCTTCAATCTGTGAGAACAGGATATGTGATGCTATGTATAGATCAGTGTAAAAGGCAATAACAGTCACAACACACAATGGTGAAAATAATAATGTAAGAAATTATAGAGCATGACATAAAATGTTGCAAATTATTTTTGATTCATCCTAACTTCCTGATCTGCCTCCTGTGTGTTTACCTCATTCCCCTGGAACTTAATGCAAGATTGCAACCTCTTAGCATTTTAAAGTTAATTTTTAAAGCAATTTAGTCAATGTCTTTCTTCCTCTTTTCTACAAATTTGAAATCTTGTCACAAAATATGTGCATGTTCAAGGCCAGGAATGAATTATACTATGGGATAGTCTAAAGTATCTTTATCTCAAAACCCTGCAGGTATAAAATGGCATCTTTGCACCTCTTGAAAAGGATTATTACCAGGCATTCACGGGGAATATTGCACTCTGCAAACTGGAATTTTTGATGCACAGAATTTATTTTAGATCACATTTAGAGAGATATTTGTGTTTGTTTTTTTTTATGACTACTCCTTTACCCTGCATAAAAGTAGAACAATTACAACTCTGATATTAGGGGCCAGGAACTTTAAAAATATCTTCAAATTCAGATTAAAGTAGCAAGTTTCCTTCTCCCTAAAAGGCTAGTGAGAAACCATATTCAAACCATTATCATTATGTTTTACAGGATTTTATTGCACTCATTAAGTATGGTGTTA
This sequence comes from Antrostomus carolinensis, assembly GCF_000700745.2. Lineage (NCBI taxonomy): Eukaryota > Metazoa > Chordata > Aves > Caprimulgiformes > Caprimulgidae > Antrostomus > Antrostomus carolinensis. Next base: position 1,998 of record NW_010309012.1, read on the forward strand.
ATTACTGTTCTTCAGAACAGGCACACACCAATTACAATTTGTGTCACTAAAACACTCCATATTATTATCTACCAGAAAAATTATAGCTTGTGTATTGGTGGTATCCTTACGATAAATTGTGAAGTTGGTCATTTGATCAATACTCTTCTATTTTCTGTTTTTAATGCTTATACTCTGCTCAGTGTTGTTTTCTGAACTAGAATTCAGAAATGGATCGTGTTTATGTGGTACTTCATGATTGTCCTTCATGTGTATTCTTTTTGCATATTTGGTTATGAAGAGAAAGAATTAAATAGTCTTTCAGAGAAGAAAAAAATAGTCCAAATGGAGAATATTGCTAGAAAAATATTCTTAGGTGAGGCTACCTAAGTGCAGATTCCTAAAAAGGCCCTAATAGATAACATAAATTTTATTACTGAAGGATTCTATGACACTACAGCCTGAAGTTGGAAAATATTATCTGTATATTAGCTTTGAAAATATCTAGCTGTTTAGAGTGGAGTTTGTACTTAATATTTAAGAATTGCTTAAAATGTGATGTCTGATAATCTGTGGAGATACTAACATTCTTAGGATCAGGGTTTCCATACTAAATATTACATTTTTAAGATTTAAATTGTGTGTTACAATGAAATCAAGAAAAGGCAGGAGAAAAAGGGGAGGAGGACAGACAGAAAATTATTATGAACCACAAATGGCAGTTGCTCAAAATAACTAGAAAATGCCAGTGGAACATAATGATTCAACATCTTTTTCTGTTTAAATCAGAAACTGTACTTCAGTTTCTCAGTCCCACATGAGCCACCTCACTGCTATAGATTCTATATTCTGGTCCAGTTGTAGGGACAGAAAAAGAAGAAAGCCTTTCTTCCTTTTATGACTGATACATTTATATTCGCCTAACTTCATACTTGCATGAATACTTTGTGTCAATGTAGGAATGTTTTCTACTGAAGAATTCCAAGCAAGCTCTATGCAGGCTTATCCTCAATAAAGTATGATTCAGCAGTTTATCTTAGAGATGGGTGACCTGACCTTTACACTGGTGGCCATACGCCTGAAAACGACACAACAGCTTAATGACTCCAATTTAAAGTCAGTAGCCAGTGGTGCAAAAACAAAGAGCTCGGTGGAATGCTAGGACAATATCAGCCTACAGGGAAAGACTGAAAGTGAAAGAACAGTAAAAGTAAGCTGGAAGATTTTCCACAAGCCTAATTAGGATAAAGAAAAAAAAAAAAAAAAAAAAAAAAAAAGAAAAAAAAGACAGATGGAGTTCAGTTGGCTAATTTTCTACCTGACTGCCTGCATGAAAAACAGAGATGTACTGACCTTGTCCATCTGTATTTCTTAGAAGTTCAAATAGTCAGTCTGCTCCAGTTAACCAAAAAGCCTAGGTTGAATAGTTACTAACTGAACCCTAATCACTCATAAAGTGTTTCTTAGTATTACAAAAAGGTCAAAAATGTTCCTTGCAGGTATGTTCTGCTATTCATCCTGAAAATATCACTTTCCAGTATCAGATGGGTGAACAGCTTTAACTAAAATAAGAGCGGAATCTAAATTGTCACCAAAAGCTTAAAGTAAACCTTTTTTTTTTTAATTCTCCCACGAATTTCAAAATAGCTTTGTACCTCATTGACTTGTTTTTCACTTTCACAGTTCATTTCTTACTTCTGGCCAGAACCAAAGCACAAATATGAACATCTTGGGATCAAAGGTGGTCTTTTAGATTATATTACCTCAAGTAAATTAAGCTCTCGGCTCCTCTTGACTATGACTTTCTAATGAGAAAACAGAATTACTGAAAATATTATACCTGCAGTTGAGGGAGTTTTTATCACATTTTGATCAAAATTGCTTACTCACTATCAATATTTTAAAATGTTTTAAGTTCTTCCATCCTTTAAAAGTACTGTTAATGGTTTATGTAATGCTAAACTTAATAATCTCTCTTGTCCCAGTAAAAAGAATTTCGGAATTTTAATGAGATTGACAGACTTAGTTAATTAAAGTAACTGGAAATCCATATAAATGGATGGGGTGAATGATGCACCTAAAATTCCAGACAAAGTTCTTTGATACATTTCCATTTCTGTTATGCTAAACATCATTGCAGGCATCTGGAAATGTCCATTTTTTTATATATTGATCAAGTTCCTGGAAATGGTATTTTCTAGAGTTGCTAGTTTATGAAGTAGAGCTAAATGATAGACACAGCTTCCATTTCCTATTGGACCCATTAATTTCCAGGTTTGGTTGGTTGGTTTTTTAAATAGATAGTTGCAAGAATAAATTTTCCACTCCAAATGATTTCTTTCTAAAGCCAAAGTAAGTTTACAAGTCCCTTGTTAAGTACCTGCAAAAAGTTTTAATGTCATTTGTCAAGAAATCAAACACCTACCATGAGTTTGCTTTTGCTTCGATTCATATAAGTGACCTTAATTTTAGTCACAGGACCAGTGATTCATACAACAGGTGCCAAAGGGGTATTTCTGAATCTCAGACTGGTTTGGGACTGGCAACTGGAAGACTGAAATCTTCTTCATTCCCAAGCTCTGCATGAGTGGAAGCTCCTGACATACAAAGGGGAAAGGTACTGCAGATGTTATGACACCTCTGAGAGTCACCACTTCATGTCTTCAGATGATGAAGCTTAAATGTCTACACTAAAGTCATTTAGTGTAGACATAAACCTCTGATATTGTCCTGCAGCAAGTATTTACATCAGCAAAACTCCTAAACTCCAGCAGACTTTGAAAGCATAGGCTTTTCTTTCTGTTTTTCTTAAACAAAAAATCAGGAGTTTATTTTAATTTATTTTTAGTCAAATGAAAAAGAAAAAAAATCCACACTTTATACCATGAATATCAAGAGATAGTAAAGAGAAATGAATATTTCTCATAATCTGCCTGATTTTTCCAGCTGTTTGAGTAGTCCTGGCAGTTTTAGTTTCCTCTGCACCTTTCAGTCATGCCAGGAAGGCTAACAGTATTGGGATCATTCTTTTACCACATGCTCCTCAGATTGCCACTGTTCTTCTCAGTGCCCTGAATTGCCCATGCTTGCATGCTGTGCCTTAAATTGTTAACATGTCACTTTGGAAATTCAAGTATTAACCAGGTACTTATCACTCTTGCTTTAGAGATTTATTCCTCTGAGCTATTTACATCTTGGATTTATTAAATGGTTGGGAACAGCCTGATTCCAGCTGCTACTGCTCACTTTCACAAGTTGTTTATTTTCTTCTGTGCTTTCCTGTTTAGGAAAGTGAAGTGCAGGACAGGTCTATGTGTCTTGGCCACCCATGAAGATATTCCTTGTTTTGACCCTTAAATAGAATTGGTCTTACTTATGTGCTGACATACAGATTTTACAGGCATTTATTTCTACTTCTCTCAGACCAAATCTATTATTTTTTTGTACTTGATACTACCCAATCCTAATGTATATATTTTAACTTCCAACTGTCACCTTCTCTGTCTTTTTTTATGTTGACTTTTACATAAGTAATTTTTTGTGAAATTTCACCAGTTCTGTACACATTCAAAAGGAGTTAATGTACAGAAATTGTAGAAATGTCATCTTTCTCCAAAGGTAAATGACTGTTGCTATCATTGCTGCTTTATTTGACATTTCTGGCATTCAACTAGTTAATATTACTGATAAAAAATGGGGATTTGGATGATCATGACCATGTTATACCTTATTGTATCTTCTTAATACAAAAATGATGAGGTCCACAGTGCCGAAATCTGGGAAATGGGCTTCTGAGGAATGTCGCATTACATATAATGTGCTCCTAGCTGAGAAAAAGTAACTGCTCTGTGTTGAAAAGTGGCCAATTTACAGTGTATCTAAGACAGGTAGTGCCCTAACAGTAAATTTCATCATGCTTACTGTGTGACCACATTTACCAATTTTCCCGATTTATCATATACTGTAAACCAATATTTGCCTTGTCTTTAAGGCAAGACTTCAAAGAAAAAAAAAATCCAAGGAAACTAGACAGACTATTTTAAAATATTTAACACCATTTTTTCTTCTTTAATTTTTCCCCTTGGTATTTTTAGCCTTATTTCCTATTGGTCTATCTTTACTTGTGGCAAGCATAACTGATCTGTTTTATCAAAGTCAGTAGGATTGTGCTCAGTACAGGCAGATGATTTAAAGTTGTGTGCTTCACAGAATCACAGAATCACAGAATCACAGAATGTCAGGGATTGGAAGGGACCTCGAAAGATCATCTAGTCCAATCCCCCTGCCGGAGCAGGAACCTAAATAAGATCACATAGAAAGGCGTCCAGGCGGGTTTTGAATGTCTCCAGAGAAGGAGACTCCACAACCCCCTGGGCAGCCTGTTCCAGTGCTCCATCACCCTCACTGTAAAGAAGTTCCTTCTGAAATTTAAGTGGAAACTTCTGTGTTCCAACTTACACCCATTACCCCTTGTCCTATCATTGGGCATCACTGAGAAGAGCCTGGCTCCATCCTCATGACATTCACTTCCTACCTTTCCTGAGACCATTTGGGAATTCTTAGTCCTGAAATGACTATGGATCATCACAGCTTTCTCTAATGTGGAAGGAAGGAAACTCCTAATCAGCATTGTCGTTAATGCTCATGATAGTGAACTGTTAGTTCCTTGAGCATCTTTTCGTACAGACTTGAAATTGGCTGATGGCCATTTCTTGAAAACCCTTTGAACTTAACTTGCCAAGAAGGGGTTTTATTTTCCACTTCTTTATTGTGAAATGCATATTTGAATTATTTGGAGCAGAAATTGACTTTTAACTTAAAAATAGTATGACTAAATGTTTACAAATGTTTAAATATCACCAGATTTAGTATGCAAATATTTTTTAAAAATGTTAGAAGATTCTTTTTGAGTTTCAAACAAAGACCTCAGAAATACTGCAGTAATGCTGGTAACAGTGAGATTTTTAAGTTATGCTCACTGAAAAATTAGTCTTGTGCACTTGCGTTATGTTTTTGCCAGTAGTCTTGCAGGTTTCCCAATGGTTATAGAACTTGCTGTCTGATTTCAATAACGTTTAACAAAGAGACAAAATTCATCTTTGAAAGTTCCTACAAGTAAAATATAATGATAAGCAAGACTCTCATTACTCCTCTGCAGGAAAAGCTGCTCTATTTGGCAATGTAAACTGCCTCTAGTCCAACCAGTAATGAGGGTATATGGAGTAGTGACAGACAGAGAAGACCATTTGGAAGGAGGATGCTCTGAATAGGGAGAATACAGAGTCATTGCAATCTAATTTTTGGGATTCAAGTTGTCTGTAAGAAAACTGACATCATCAGTTCTACTCCTCATTGAATAACTCAGCCTTTTTTTTTTTTACCATCAGTGAAAGCAATGTATAGTTATTTTTTTTATATATAACTAACTACCCAATGGACTTAGTAAGTACACTTCAATTGTTCTAGATGGAACACTTTGAGACACCCATTGGATGCTCTGTAAAATCTTAATACATCTTAATAGATGTATTAAGTATAAAAACTGAACAATCAACATTGATAGAAAGCCACTGTGATCAAGTCAAAGTTCTTTTAGGAAATCCTGCAAAGATGTCTTAATAATTAAGTTTATAACTGAGCGATGTGTATCTAGGGGATATGCAAAATAAGTGCAATAAAAACTTAGATGCTATATGTGTGGCTTGGAACTGTATTAGAAGCCAATTTGTAGCAATTATAGCTAAATGCACATACTGAAACTTTTTAAAACATTATTTTCTCTTTCTTGGAGAACTGGAAGGATAAAACATTCAGCTCTGTAAAAAGAAACTGAATATTTGTAAAGCTCTGATGAAAATGAATGTGAATTGGTCATCCAAATTCCCCAAGCAACTTTGAAAACATCATAGACATTCCTAATTATAAAAAAAGTACAGTGGTATCTACAAAGTTTAACTCTTTAAGTTCTAATAGCACCTGGGGCTAAGTTGAGCAGAATTTGGTTAAATACAGTACAAGTATTAATTTCTTTTATAAAACAGAAGGAATTTTTGTTTTATTTACATGCCAGAGGAGAAAGTTTTGATGCTGTTAGAAATTAGAGTCAGGAACCAGGCAGGTAATGCACTATGTATTAACATTTTCTTCCTAATTCAAACTACAGTAGTCACCTGCATAGTGAAGAAAGAAGGAATCCAGCCAAATTCTTTTCAATAAACCTTTGAGTCATGGTATCTGTCCTAATGTACATTTCCTGTTGCTGTTTCTCATTGGCTTCACATACAGTTGTCCTTGAGTCTGCCCAACTGCTGAAAGCTCTGGAGTCAGTTTTACAGTAAATTCTAATCAGAGCCATGTCAAGGATTGAATCTCTTGCACTTTCCTAGCATTGCATTAATGGAGGAAAAGAAGTCGTTCATGTTTAGTCTGTGAAAGGTACAAGATTCCACAGACTAATTTCATTAAAATATGTATCAGTCTGATCAGTCTGGTGGTACTTTTCCTTCGGTGTTTTCCTCTAGCCACTAAATGTAAATGCAGTAAAGGCTCCCTTCTGCCTTTCCCTTTTCTTCATTTCATCTTTGAAGCTTCTGGAGAATTCAGCATTTCATAGTGCTGCATGGGGCTGAGCTCCAATGGGAATATCAGTTCTTCAAGAGTCAGTGAGGGTTTAGACACGTAAATAGGTAATAAATAAGAGAAGGCATTATAATAGTTCTGAACTATTTTCAGCAATCAGCATTCTGGGAGGAACAAATAAAGGATTTAAATAATTTAATTCCCACTTCTATTGGAAAACTCTTCTACGTGATCCTCCTCCCTCTGAAAATCCCAAATCAGATTTGTGGAAAAACAGGGAAAATATGTTGTGTTTTATCAAAAGAAAAAAAATTAAAAGTAGGTTGAAGTAAAAGTCAGGTGTAATGAGGAAAATGGATTGTGCCAAACAATGAAAGGAAAATTTGAAAATAAATTGAATTCATTTCAAATAAGAAAAGTGAAAAATGAGAAAAAATCAGTGTTTTATTTTACCGCACATTACATACCAAAAGCGGATGGAACCATCAAAGCATAATATCTTGAAGAACTAATTCAAAAAAGACCTTGGAGAAATTAAATTTTATAAACAGCTACTCAGCATTACTGGAAACTTTGAAAAGTCTTTAAAACCATAAATAGTTGAAGGAAGGAGCCATGCACGGGCTAGAGAATAGCACAGATATAACAGCAGAAATGAGGAAACAGCATAACTTCTTTTTTGGTTTATTGCATGTGAGATTTGGTGCCAAATTGTTACAATAAAATGCAAAATGTTTAAATGCAGTATATAAACTTGAGAGGCTGAGTATGTGAGGCAATGTTTGCTATGGGCTTTTTTTGTATATAGTAAATTACAATTCTGCAGTCCTAGCAGACCACATGCAGTCCCTTCTAAAATTTTTGTTAGCACTTTTATATGCTCAGTATTGTGCATAATCGCCTCAGTGAAAACAGTTGCACATTTACTAAGTTTGCACTTTGCTAATCACAAGCAAAAATCCCTTCAACACCAAGACATATTAAAGAAATGTTGCCAACCTAATATCTATATCATTGTCCCATTTAGTGTTCTGTATCTCTACCCATGACAGTGTGGATTTTCTAATTGAACAGAAATGTATCAGCAGTGAATTACATTAAATTAGTTTGTTTTGTTCAGAGTCCTATTTTTTATTTCACACTTGGTCAGTGCAAGTAGCAGATTAGGATAGAGCAATATGATCCTGTGGTCTTCCCTCAGCTCTTCTCTTTTTTGAGACTGCCTTGTACTTGGCTCAGTGCTTACCTATCCATGTGGCACAGGAAAGGGAAAAATCAGGATTCTGATTCTGGGTGTTCCACAGAAGGTCTTTCCTCCCAGTTCCAATCCTTACAGTTTTCTATAGGAATTTTGGTTTTGCCATAAAGCAGTGTAGGGCAGGGAGAGAGAATAATCTGAAATTATCCTGAGTTGCATTGCAATTTTTTTGAAAAGTATGTCAATAGTCATTCTTCTGAACACTTTTATCAGAATTATCAAGTAAAAAAGTAAAACTGAAAAATGTGAACTTACTACGGTGTCTTTAAAAGTAGGTTTTTAGATTTCGATTTACGCAGAGTGGTCTGCTAAGTTTTGAAAATCCAGAAATGCTGAGAACAAAGTACAGCTCAGAAACAAAGCAGGAAAACTTACATCACTGATTTTTTTTTCCATTTAGGACCCAGAAAAAAAGAGCAAACAAAAGTATACTGGATCTAACAATCTTCTGTTTCTCTTCTTTTTTCTCTTTTTTTCTCCCCAGTACATGAAAGGAATACCAGAAATACAGTGCTTGTGCTGAAGGGAGGAGTTAGTTTCATATTAATTAGTTTCTCCATAAATACAAAAATCTATTTGGAGACAGGCCAATCAAAGGTTAAAAATGAGTCTCAGTTTCTTGAATTTCACATGGCTATTTCTATTTTGACCAGCTGGATTTGGCCTTTCACCATTACAGTGTTAAAAAAATCTCCCTTATACATGCATATTCTAGTTTTTCCCCAGCCTTTTAAGGAAGAGTAATATTAAGAAATACATTAAAATATTATCTGAGATGCAAGAGAACAATTTAGCTGAAGGGAAATAAATTCAAAGAGGGCGTCTAGAGCATCAGAAAGTTATTCTGACTTTCACCCTGAAGATTTCAAAGCTTTCAACTTTATCTACTGTGGCAACAATATTTGCGATGGCTTTTACAGTTTTGCCCTCTCTTTGCTTTTTCCTCTAGCTTTTCTAGAGTGTGGGTAATGGTGGGGGTATTTTGGCTCCCTTGCGATATGTTCCTAGGACCCTCATGGAAACAATTTTCCATGTAGCCAATGTGCAAAACTTGATCCAACAAAAATAATTCCCTGTTATTATTGCAGAAAATAATGCAGGTATAACTCACTGATTATGCCTTCTCTTCCCACCTGCCTGGCCAATTACACCAGTGCCTATCACCACACCAGCCAACCAAACCCAGAAGAACCTAAGGGAACATTTATTGGGGACCTAATTCACAAAGCTGTGATATCTGAGATTGAATCGGTGAAGTTTCAAACTCTGTGGTAATCAGACCACAAACCATGCACTGGTAGTGGAATTGTCCCTTAATGTCATTTTAGAAAAGTCCAATAAATTAGCTCAAAACAAGAGGACATTCCACAAAGAAATTATGCAATCTGCAATAAATTCACAAGTAAAAAAACCCCTCTGTTTTACCACAGCAGCATGAAATGACTTATATAGACTAGGAAACTCTCACTTAAGGATTGAACATGGTATGTAAATAAATAACAGAAAGTGCTGTTTTCATAATATTGGTTGATCCCCATTGCAACTAGGATTAAAATTTCAGTCCTGACCTGTGACTTTCATTACTTTTGAGAGTTTGTTTCAGGTTATTAACATCATTTTATTGCAGAACTACTATGTAAATTATAGAAAGAGAGGAATATGCCAGTTACTATGTAATTATTCCTCCATATTCACAATAAAGCACAATTGAACATATGGCATTCATGGTTAACTGTACTTTATGCTAATCTCTGCATACTATTTAGCTCACCTAATTAACCATACATGGTATACTAGACACTGCCTTGCAGCAGAAAATCAGGGAGGAATCCTCTGGATGAAGCATTAAATGCCTAAGAGAAGAGGAAAATCACTTATCATACTCCGACTTCCCTTCCTCCCAGCTGCCTGTTTCTTTATTTTTAAACATCTATTCTTTCTTCAGTAGCCAAGACATGGGAGCTTTGGACCAGATCTGGCCTTTTCATCAGTAGAATACTGTCAACTTCTCTAATAATCATGTTATTACAGAATACTCAGGAAAAACAAATGTTAAAGCATTTAAACATTCTTATCGGAAACCCATTCAGTAGGGGAACTGCAATCAATTCCAAATGACCTATACATGTAATCAGACCAAATAACTGGGTTTTTTTTTAAATTAAAAATTTGGTTTTGAATTAGATTCAAAACTTAAATTTGTAATTGTAGATTTTTTATAGAAAATCATCAAATTCAAAATATATGGTCATTGAAAAATAAAACTGCTGATTTCTTAGCTGTTGTATTTTATTAAGAAGTGAAATTTTGCCAAAAGGATACACGTTCTTTGTTCAAACTTAGATAAAGACCAAATAAAAAGCATTTATTCATTGTCTAAAAATTATTTGTATGGTTACCAATATACAAATAGTACCCAACTCCCCCTAACATGCAGGGTACAATCTGTTACAAGGAACATAACAGACTCCATGAATAACTATATAACTGCTGACCACTTTCAAATGTGCTGCAGAAAAAAAAATTATCTGGCAATGATGGACCAGACTGGGGAAGATATGTCCTGGCTAACAGAGACAGATGGTGAAGTAGCTTCAAAATCAGGGTGACCTGAGGCAGTGTGGACCATTCCCGCGTATACAAGCTGCTGTTAGCTTGGGCTGTCCCCTGACTCAGGTTCTGCAGTATGATTAGGAAAAGCAGCTCTCTTTCTGGTAGCCTCCTTCAGGTGATGTTGGTTTAAATCACTGACAGGCTATTTGTGGTCTCATCAAGCATTTGTTACTTTCATATTAATTTTATTTCCTTAAGGCTCCAAGTTTAACCTTTATCTAGAGATTGCTGCAGTAAAACTATTTTTGATATAGCAAGGATATCCTTAGCCAGAGAGAGCAATCACAGACTTCTCTCTACATGACAGACTATTTATACTGAGTTGCTTCTTGCAGCTGTCTGATCTTCCAGTACAACTGCATCCCTTAGGGAAATCTCGACGAGTGAATAATCAATATATACATAAAATTAAAGAAGCAAGTTTTGCTTTTACCATTTCCTCCAGCCAACCTCAACTGCTTCAGTCTTGTCTAGGGGTTCACTCTCCATGTTGTACTAAAACACATGCTAATGTTGGAACCTTTGGCCAATTTGACAACACTGTTTCCCATAGAAACCTTAGAGAAAATACCAAGCATTCTAGAAACCAGATGTGCAAAACATTTTGTCAAAAAAAAAAAAAAAAAAAAAAGACATTCTTGGTTGGTTGATGTTGATGTTGTTGTTTTCTATTGTTAGTGTTTACAATTCAGATAAATTTGATTTCTGCTATGGAGTTCTAGAACAGTCTTTCTTCACAACAAAATGGTTGAATACAGGAACACTTCGACAAATGTAGCTTTTGTATGCTTGTTGTATAGTAGTGATAACCTCACGGAAACCTCACGTTACCAAGATACATTATTGTCTGATTTAACAAACAGCTTTCCTTTCCTTTGTTGTCTGTGTGCTGAATACACTTGCTCCTTCATGAACTTCATGCTGTTGCCGTAGAGGGTTATGACTTAATTAAATGTCTCTTCCTTTTTTCTTAAGGTTTTTTTTCAGGGCCTTAAAAAAAAAAAAGGCAGTCAACTGCTTGCCTCTGATCCACTTCTATCCTTCTCATTTCCAATCTGAGAAAAAATGAGCACACTGGGTACCTCCTAGTGAGTGGCTGACAACTAAAGATGAGCAAAAACTAATACTTTGTCATTATCTAGCCTAGAGAAAAGTTTACAGGATAACCGGCTGTTGACCTTTCCAAGTAAACATATTTAAGAATTCAGTGGTTGTGGGGAGCTTAGACAAGCCACAGCATGAACCCTTCAGAAAATGTCCAAATGCTTGTACTTGAAGTTTAAGTGTACCACTGACACAATTTTTATTTTTTTCAATTTGTCTAACATTTCAGACAAACACAATGGAGCTGAGGTTCCATTTTTCACATTATATATATATTATAAACTAGGTGTACAGTTTGAATATTTCTCAAATGGCACAAGAGCACACTTTAGTCAGTACCCTTCACTCCACTAACTTGCAGAAATGCTGCTGCAGTGCTCTCTGAAAGCATACACTGGTGAGGAAATTATGATCACTTTGAAGTATAACAGAAATAGACCTCACCTCGTCTCCTTCCTTTCTCTCTTTCTTTTCTATTTCTCTCTCTTTTTTTCTTTATTTCTCTCCCTATATCTTCTTTTTCTTTCCATTTTTTTTTTAATGTTTTTTTCCCTCTTTCTTCTTGTCATCTACCTTTCTGTTACTCTTTGTCTCCCTTTCTCTCTTTTCTTTCTTTTATAAAGGAAAGAGCACTTTCAAATTAACTCATTTAAATTAGATTTCCATTTAATTGACTATGGCCAGGATTAAAGCAGGGTGTTTTTCTTAGAAAATTAAAAAAAAAGAAAAAAAAAGGAAAAAAAAAAAGACTGCATTTGCCAGTTGCTGCCTATTTGTCATGGTGAGTTTTGTGGTGCATGTTGATATAAAGAGAGCAGGGGATTGTTTTCCAACATGAGTAACCAGAACAGATGAGCTTTTCAAGGTTGTTGCCTCCCTTAACTCTTCAGGAAAAACAGGTTGAAAATTCACACAAATCTCATTAACTGTGAACACATTTGCTTTAAATAAACTTTCATTGGTTGCCATGAAGTTTTTCCATACCTTTCTATTCAGATTGTAAATATACATTCAAATTGAGGATACCTACATTTTTTATTTCTCTCTAAAATGTTATACTTGAGTTGTACTCTTGTCTGCTTGAGGACAGCAACATGTAATGAGATGTGTCATGTCTGATTACATTGTTTTATTACTTCTGGTACTCTTTATTCCTGCAGGTTGGGGTTTGGTTGGGTTTTTTATCACTACCTTGTTTATTTTTATGATAGCTACACTGTAATGTATCCTTCCTAGTTAATGTTTGCAAGCTGAAGCATACATGCGTCACAAATCCTGACAGTAAATAATTAAAGTATTTAAACAAACGTGTGTCTGTATGGTAGTTTTGTGGTCATACAAATTTGTAGAGCTAGATCTTATATTGATCTACAATTATAACTGCCACTGACTAGCATGATCCTTAGTGAGTTAGATTAATTTACACATTAAGCAGCCATCTGTAGAAATTTTCATAGTACCTTGTTTGCAATGCGAGGGCTCACATAGGGATTCGAAAACTAACTTGTCCTCTAGGGTTTTATTTTATAGCATTGCTATTGGATACATTTGCTGTGAACAAATTATTCTAGACACTGACACCTTGTACCCTATGTCACTGTTTTATATCACGATCAGCAGAGGCTTTTTGATATTTTGAATATCTAATGACATAGCGATTTGTAAGCTAAGAACAATATTTTCTATATACATATATTTATATGTATATTTTTTAAAGTCCTTGACTGTGTTAAAAATCTTTGCAATACTTCCAAACCAGAACAGATTTGCCATCATCTGTAGTCTTAAAAGATAAAAACACAACATATTTTGGCTACAGTAAGAAACATATTGCAAGCCTGTTGATGCTAATTCTCTAAAAAAAGGATAACAACTGCAATGTACTGTGTAAGAATCTTCTTATGCATGAGTGTTTTGTAAGTAAGCACAACTTGTGTGCTATAAAGGGGAGATAACAAAACCCACTTTACCTGATATAAAAATAAACTGTAAGAACTAAATACAGTTTGTAAACCCAGTTTTCCAAGATGAACAGTATGTTTTTCAGTTATCTTCAATTAAATGGGTGAACAAGAGAGCATCTGGAGTTAGGATATGAAGGTTATAGTCCCCATTTCTGTCATCAATGTGCTCTGTAATGGGGAGCAAGTCACTTCATTGCTCTGCTATGCTTTTACCTTTCTCATTTTTGTCTGTTCTACCTGTTCAGACTACCAGTGTTTTCACACAGAAGAGGGTCTTCTAGTTCTACTAAAGCATGTAGAACTATGGGGCTTTAATCCACATGGGGACTCTGAGCGTTACTGTAATACTCGTAAAAATAACTGTAATGAAACAGCAAAAGCACAATCACCTGCCAAATTCAGTCACAAAAATGGACTCTCTAATATGTAGAGACTGTTCTAGTATGCAATAAAATATTCATGATACTAAGGCCAAGAAAGTCATGGATATTCATGGAATAGATCCAACAATAATATATTAAGTCACTTTCCATCTTAGAACAGGGCTTTTAAACAGAGGTAGAATGATTTAGAGTAAATCTGTAATATTTAAAAGGTTCTAACTCATGGCAAAACAGAATCCAGTATGCCCACTTTCTGACTCAACAGTATGTGAAAAATGGCAGCGGGAGTCCATCCAAGCTAATTAAATCTGATTAGAAATACACTGGAAGAAATCACGCTAATTTGTACACACATGCAAACATACAAGAGCTTAATGCCAGTGAATAATTGGCTAGCTCTTGCTAGTATTTCCCAAAAATATCAGCTGATCACAAACCCAAGGATAGTAACAGAGGTCTCAGTTACTACAGTGAGTAGGAGGATCAGATCAAATCAACCAGTAGCTTTTTCCCAGCCACCGGCAATCAGATACAGATCTTAGGAAAAGCACCTAAGAACAGGGTAAATGGACCACCCCACAGTAGAGCTTTCTAGGTTGTGATTCAGCGGTTCAGTCTTTCTGAGCTTCCCATCCAACATGTATAACAGCAACCAGTAGAGATTTCCATTAAAATAGTTTGTATCCCTTTCTGAATTAATTTCACTCTTGCTATCTACAGCAGCCTGTGTTAGGGAGATCCACAATGGCAAGCTGTGTGAAAAAGTACTTTTTGTTGTTTTCTTTGTTTAAAATGTATCTTCTGATCATTTAATTATAAAACTTTAATTCTTATTTCGTTAGAAATATTGAATAATATTATTTCCTACTCATTTTCTCCTCATCTATGGTCATGTAGGCATTTCAGTCATTTTTTACAGAATGAATTCTGTGGTGGGTTGACCCTGGGTGGACACCAGATGCCCACCAAAGCTGCTCTATCACTGCCCCTCCTCAGCTGGGCAGGGGAGAGAAAATATAATGAAAGGCTCATGGGTGGAGATGAGGAGATCATTCACCAATTACTGGCATGGGCAAAACAGACTTGACTTGGGGAAAATAAATTTAATTTATTACCAATTGAATCAGAGGAGGATAATGAGAAATAAAACCAAATCTTAACACACCTTTCCCCCACCCCTCCCTTCTTCCCAGGCTTAACTTTTCTCCTGATTCCCTTCTCCCCAGCGGCACAGGGCAGACAGGGAATAGGGGTTGCAGTCAGTTCATCAGACATTGTTTCTGCTGCTCTTTCCCCCTCAGCAAGAGGACTCCTCGCACTCTTT
>NW_010309012.1:17304-17507 GCF_000700745.2 Antrostomus carolinensis
CCCACAGGGTGCAATTCTTCAGGAACAGACTGCTCCAGAGCAAGTCCCCCATGAGGTCACAGCCTCCTTTGGGTCCACCTGTTCTGATGTGGGGTCCTCCGTGAGCTACAGGTGGATATCTGGTCCACCATGGACCTCTATGTGCTGCAGCAGGACAGCCTGCCTCACCATAGTCTTCACAACAGGTTGCAGGGGAATCTCTG
>NW_010309013.1:0-5503 GCF_000700745.2 Antrostomus carolinensis
TGTCTTCATAAAAGTCTAGAAGGTTTGTCAATACAACAAACCATGAGAATTATTTCCATCATAACCAATAAAATTCAAATATCTCAGATTGAAGCATGAAGAGAAGATCAGGTACAAAAGAGAAAACCCATTTGTAGGTATTGTTCCTCAACAGGAGCTTGCTTGCAGAGGAAGTTTACTTCAGTACATAGATGAATTTTACATGCACATCGCTCAGCCCAAACAGTCCTTAATATTAAGCTGAGCAGAAAACAAGAATTATTTTTGTGAAAGCTTTTGAAGATTTCATTCAGTCTCAGGAACTCCCAAGTGGAACAACATGTGAAAAAATGACAGAAGCTAGAAAAGGCAGTAAAAGGGCCCAAATGCAGTCATATAGTGAATCCCTACAATGGAAGAGGGTCACTGTAATGATTAAAGCACTCGCTATGCAGAAGTGCCTCTCTTGAGGAACTTTACAAATATTTTTAATTTCCCAAGAGAAGGGCCCTTTTAGAACAAAAAAAAAAAACCCAAAACAACCTACAACAAAACAAAAAAAACCTTCCAACAACAGATTAAATCTTTGTAAAGGCAACTCTTATAATCTCTAATTTCTGTATTTGTATGCCAGAGGCATCAATCATCCTTTTAATATTATTAGGTCTCTGCAGAGATAAGAGAGTGTTTACAATATCACACTTCACAGATCAATTGACACATGTATTGGTTGCTTGGCTCTCAGTTCGTAAACTTGACAAGCAAGAAGCAGCAACAACAAATCAAAATGAGATTTCAGGACACATCAGGCATTCCAAAGATACTTGGACATTTAATTACATACTACCACCCATTTATGTTCCTCATAGATTGCTTTAGATTCACCCAGACAGTTAGGAACAATGTTTCTTTTGTCACTGAACAAGTGATAACCTACAACCTATTAACCAGACAATATCTATGCCATACCTTCTCCCTCTCTTCCCCAGAGAGTCCATGCTTGGATGTCAGACTATAGGCTTGAATTAAGGGACCTGATTTATGAGGAAAAGATTTTTCTACAACAAGCAGCCTACAGAAACTAGCACAGTGTGTCTCCCTAAGCATTTCCCTTTTCTTTTCTTTTCCTCACTCTTCCTTTTGCCTGTCACTCAAAACCTCACAAAATCTACTCAAAACAAGAACTATGTAAGAGAAAGGATAAAACAAATATTACAGTGTTTTGGGTTTGTGGGGGTTTTTTAAAAAAAAAAACAACCAAAAAAAACCCAAACACCGCCCAAGTAAAGAGCACATCAAACCCTTTGCATATGTTAGTTAGGAAATCTGAAATGTTCTCAGTTTAACAGAGCTGGACACCTGCATGAAGGTTCTGCAATTGATAGATTAGACAAGTTGGGGAGAAATATCGTTCTCTCAACAATTATTTTTTAAGTTTTACATTTCTAAATATAGCTGACCAAACTGGTGGATACTAACACTTCTCAAATTATAACGCATTTCAAGCAAGAGAAGTGACTCAAGTCATGTGATTAGGAACATCTACTAAGAATCATTCCAAGAATTCCTGGATAAAACTTATACTAATATACAGAAGAATGAGAAAAATTTCAAACCCATTTACAATGAAACTCCAATACTCAAAACGGTACTTTTACAGCCCAGTGGAAACAAAATTATATAAACAATTATGATTACTGTAAATTTTCACTTCCCTGTATACAGCCCTATAAATGTACTGCCTGCTCATCTCAGAAATAAAGTAATAGAATTGTTGCTATTCAAAAATACTATGCTGCTATTATCTTATATCTGTCAAGCTAAAAATCTAAAAAAATTAAGAAAAAATCCTTTTATTACATTTACATTTATTTTCCTATTCCTACGTACAACTTGCACACCTTGGAAAAAAAAAATAGTGTCCTTCAATCAATCTATAAGCTACTATAGAGTGAATTAACTTATTTTCTATTTCTTAGTAATAGTATCTTCCCAAATAATCTATTGATTTGCAAGCATATGAACCTTTAAAAAAATTACTTTAATTATTAATAATATGTCACAACTGCTATGCTGCAAGACAGATGAGTTCTAATATCATAGGAAAGGTTATTTTCCTTTTAATATACAATTATAAAATAACAGAGAAAAATCACATGTTTCATGGCCTTTGTTTTTCTACTCCCATATATTTTGAGACATTCTTGTGGCCTAATATTTAAAGTGGGGAAGATTTTGCCCAGTGTGGGAGGTGGTCATGCAGTAACAATTTATCTATTTACTCCATGGTTTGGATTTTTTTTTTTTTTTCTAAACACTTAAAGCACTTGAAATAACACCCATATTCAGTCTTAATTTTCTCGTTATAGATGTGGTTTAGTATCTCTTTATGTTCCTGCTTTTAAGACATTTATATTTTAAAAAGTAATCACAGGCAACATAGTGTGCCTGATCTAATGTCACTAATGGAACTTAAATGGTTCTTTTATTGCAATTTAGTTAGTTCATCCTTTTTTTTTTTTTCCTTCTTTTTTTCTTGTTCTTTTAAAAAAAAAAATCTAATATATTGTGGGGCTGATAACTGTAAACAAGAAACCACCTGCAATATGAGAACAGACCCTGAAGATGAACAAGTATCAAATAATCCCTGCTTACCCATTATTCCAGCAACTTCAAGCTCCTTCAAACATTCAATTAATATATATATATAGGTACAAGAAAAGAATAAGAAATAAAATACTCATGCCTCTCTATGCAACTTTTCTAATTTCTAGTATTCTTCTAACCTTTTCAAGGAAACTAGTTGGCTTTTCACTCCAGTATCATTAGGTGGTGGCATTACACCTCAAGGTACATAAGGAGAAGTTTAATTTTACAGTAGAACTTGGAAAGCCCATTGCATTATCACTACCCATTAGCCTTGATATTAAACCATTTTTAGCCAGAAACATGAGCCATAAATAGGCTAGCACTGTCAATATTAAAGCTGACTTCCAAAAGTGGGAGAAATATTATAAAGGAAAGCTGGTTGTCTTCTAGTAGTTACTTTTCTACTGATTCAATAAGCATCCTTTCATTAATTTCTTGATAGGGTATACAGAAGAGATCAAAAGCAGTAGGGTAGGGAAGAGGCAGCTGGCTACCCCATAAGGACATCAGCACAGCAAGAAGTTAGGACGTTGCTTAGCCATGGTGAATGCAGCCCAGGACAAAAGAGGAGCCACAGCCTTGAGAAATGGTCAAATCAGAGGGGAAGGAGAGAACCGATTTTTCTGCATGGACAAATGGGGGATTCTATTCCTTGAAGCAAGTAAAGAAATACAAGCTACCAGGAATTTTCAAGGCAAAATAGATGAGCAAATTAAATCTCTTCATGGAAAATTTTTGTGTTGCCCCTCTGGATTTCAGATCCATGCCTATCTAAGTGCAGCTGTAAGCCTAGGGCAGTACAGCACTGTGAGAGCAAGCAGACTTACAAGCAGGACTATCTTAAGTTATTAAAGGTGCAAAATTCACACTGACAATATGTTTAGGGGCTAAGACACTTTAACAATCAACATCACATTTAATTCCAGTGGATAAACAGTAGTTATAAACTGAAATTACAGAAAAAGAAAAAAAAAACTATATTCAGTGAAAACCTGAAAGGAGTGAAGAAAGCAGTGTTTCAGCCTATAGGTTTTTGCTATTATCTCATTTCACTCATGCTTATATAACCCTTTGAAAAGTACTACAATACACAAGAAAATACTATGATGTTAGTGGTTTTTTTGGAAATGCTCTAACTATAAACTTCTACAATTTTCCTAATTTATGTCTGAACACAGGGAATTGGGGCAAGCCTCACATAAAACACAATTGTAAATTGCTTTCCTTGAAGTGTTTGGTGTTGGGGATAGTGTTGACTTATGCAGAAGGCACAGACAATAAGATGAGATAAAAGAGGAAAGAAAACAATTTACATGCAATTCTATCTCTTTTTACTTTAGCGACATAGTAACAAGTATGGCCCTTAGCAGACTGAAGAGAAGAAATGCTGCAGAACTGAACTTTAAGAATATAACTAGGACTTTGTGCCCAACAAACTACTCTGTTCACTTCCAACATGATTAAAAAGGTTTTCACAGTTTGACAGGACGCTTTCAAGGACTGATTGTAATCACAGGAAGGTCTATTATATCTCAAACATCGCTGCACAATCAAAAATCTTCACTTTTTCTTTGATCAGATTATAACTTAGTTTTTGTATACTAGCTGTTAAACTATGAATTTAAGATTTTCCCACACTACAATAGCTAGGTACTATAAAGCATTAGTTCAACGTAACAAAAAAACAAAAAAATTCTTACCTTGTATTTATTGCTACTAACTTGACAAATGAAAAAAACCCAAAACATAGAAGTACCTAAGAATCCCAGGCTCAGTATGCAAACTGTAACACCATAAAGAAGTAGCAGTACTGCATTTTTAACTTGAAACCAATGAGATTTAAAATAAGTACTTTAAATATTACAGGAAAAGTGAAATTCAGAATTCTATTAAATAGGTATTTTCAGGAATTAGAAAAGTTTTCTCAAATGTATTTTTCAGTTGAATTTTTTGCAAAAAAATAGTTTCCCCACAAAATGCAGTGTTTTGCTGTAACATTAACAACACCAAAAAATCAACAGTCCCTGATTGTAATCGACTATAACGTAACTCAAGTAGAACTTCTGAACAGTGGCTTATCAAAACCTGTACTATTTACAACAGTAATAGAAACATTAGTAAAAATCAATTCATTCCACTGCGATATGCCATATTCCTCTTATTAAAAAAGAAAAAGCATACGATATGAAACAATGAGATACAACTTGAATTCACGAGGCTTGGGTTTTTTTTAAAAAAAACTCAACACTTCTGAAGTGATTGTATTTAACATTTGAGTTCAGTAAACCTTTCCCAAGAAATTCTCATAAGAACTCACATTCTTTCTGTACAAGTCAAGGAAACAGTCATTGGCTTCTCCTCCATAGTGCATTGCTCTGTAGGTAATGTGATTTGAAAAATACTAGAACAGAATTAAAATATTGTGCTTTTTTTCATGGGAAACAATATCAGTGAAGAGCTTTTTGTTGAGAATGCACTATAATAATGAAGATTGTCTAAAATATTAAAAATAAAATAATCTAACAGATTCCTAAATGACCTGGTCTTCCCTTATTCCTTCAGATTACTCTGTTATTAAAATAATTCAACTTAAAAAGTTCTCTAGTCTCTGTTTTTAAGAAATCTTCAAATGTGCATAGAGCTACGTCTAGTAGTTTTCAGATACATATGTGAAGTAATTGTGTTCAGCTACAAGAGCAAAAGATAAATATTTGTGTGAAGCCATCCATATATTTTATATTGGCTCTTACAATAGAGAATGTTGTTCTTCATCTAGATCAGCAGAGTCATCTTAGATTTCAGAGAAAAATAAGTATTTGAAAAAATAATATGTAGTAAGTAAGTAGTCTTTTTCATATGAATGCACATAAATATT
>NW_010309013.1:5532-15704 GCF_000700745.2 Antrostomus carolinensis
GCTGGTTTTCTTGTTCATTTTGCTTACCATATAATCAGCACAATGGCTTTGCTTCAGTGACAATCTCATCATTTAAGGCACAAATATCATTGATGCCTTTAATGTTCTTTCAGCAGCATAAATATTTTTTCTAAATAACATGAGGTAAACTTTGACAGAAACTTGAAGAGAACAGCAAGGAAGGTTTTTTTCATTAAGAGCCTGGCTGCATCTACATTGGTGCCAGCTTGGTGGCACAAGAGACTAGGTCACACCAATGTCCAACACCCGCTTCCCTTCCTGTAACAGCAGCACCTTCACCAATGCAGGTAGCACACCAATACCTGCGCAAATACCCAGAGCCTGGAGTAATACTCAAACAGGCTGGGTGTGGGAACCAAAAGCCACAAAGGTATATGCTCCAGAGCGAGACAGAGCAGTATGGCTTTTGCAGCTTACATTGTAGCTGAAGTCAAGTTCAAAGGGAAAATGAGGAGGATAAAAGCCTGTTGGTGTTTTGGATGGTGCAGTATTCAATCTGAAGCCAAACGCATGTTTAAAAGGCAAGGGCTGGTTTAGCAAAGATAAAGATATAACAAAAAAGTGTTCCTGAATCTCTGGGAAGTTGCACAAAATTCAGGACCTCACACAACAATGTCCATGGCAGAGGATTTGTCCTGACACAAGACCTCTTTGAAATCTTAGCAGATTGATATACAGAATGAGGTAAAAACTGTTTGGCTCAGCAAGCAAAACAAATAGTAATAATTTCATAAGACATTGCTCTCCACAAAATCTATTCTTTTTCAAGTGCTTCAGTGTAGTTTTTAATGTAAATTTTGGGACCTCGTACTTGGCATCTCCATTACCACAGGGAATATGTGCTGCTCCATCACAGCATGCCAGCCTAGATTTGAACCACAATACATCTCCAGTAAACCTCTTGCCTCTTTCACAAAGAACACCAGGAGTACTTATTTCAGCTCTGACCACCGCAGTATTCTGTATGTGACCATAGGGCAAGGAGAGAATGGAACACAACCCCACACACAATAGGACTGGTCTTGTCACTACAGGATCAACTTGGTTCTCAAAAATGGGTCAGAGAGGAGTGTCTCAAAATTTCTCTGATCCCTTTAGTTATAGGAACTCTGCTTTAAAAGCTATATATAGGTGATCAAAACAAGTTTGAGAGGAAACAGAACTCATCCTGCAGCTAAACTCAGAGGTGTTTTTCTTTACAATGTCTATGATGTTCAAAAGCATAAAAGAATACAAAAATACATATATAAGCAAAATTACACCAAACCAGAAAACTATGAGGTTTAATTTTGCCCCCCCCCCTTTTTTTTTAAAGCAAAATTTGGTAAAACATATTATTGATGAAAAGAGAACTACTCAGGCACACAAAGAAGTTATATACTCAATAATAATACTCAATGATGATTTACACCATTTTCCAGCATGATATTTCCTGTTAGATAGTTTAAAAAAAGCGCAACTCTATTATTGACACATATCCATATGGGCAGATAAAGTTTTTTCCTGATCAATTATACATCACTGCCTGTGTACTAGTCATGAAGCTTTGACCGGAAAATATTTTAAACCTTTCCCTGTGAATGCAGCGTATTTCTACTGTTCTCATTAATGATCCAAGCAATTTTCTGCTTGTTGATCAAATTTCCAGTTTGATAAATACTAGAAAATGTGCTTGATTACATGGATCTTGACAGGTAAATATCTCCCATTAAGACATTCTTCACAAAGAGTTCAATGATCTATAATACTGTGTGCAATTCATTACAGTGCTAAAAATTTCAGTAAAGCATAGGAAGATAAACATTTTTTCTGGAAGAGGTCTATTGTACAGTATCTAAAATATCAAACTTCCTCCCTTCAATACAAGAAAAAATAAGGAATGAAAAGAAAGAACAAACAATTCTGAGCCTAAAGTTCCTCTCATCAAATAAAAATAATCGTTGGAGATTTTAAATTTCATGTTAAATTCCAAGAGACAGAATTTTACCTACCTGAGGCAGACAAAAGGGCATTTTCTTCTTCCCTTTTTAAATACTTTGATAATGAAAAAGCTGTAGGAAATTGAATACCACTGCCACAGAAATTAAATTGTCACTGGAAAGAACCTAACAGTTACCTAAAATGTCTGAGTGCAGCAAATATACAGGCCACAAAATTTGGAGGTAGGGCTGGAGGAGACATAGCAGGCTCTGCTCACTGTCTCATTCAGAATCTAAGCTGTAGTTTCCTCCCTGTGTCTGTGCCTGCAAGGCCACAGCTGTGTAAGCACAACTACCCACCAGGAGCATCAACACATACCTGCAGGTTAGTCCCATTTGAGGAACATCAGAGCCAACAAAACAGGACAACATGGTTCTGAACCCATCCAGCAAGAGATTGTAAACATATTTGGCAAGCATATTCATTTTACCTTACAGTTTAAGACTAAACAAAGACATGCCAAAAGGGGCCCGAGACCTTTCACTGCTTTGCAGCAATCTTCTGGTTTTATCTTGTTTAATAATCCTTTGGAAACAGTTCTGAGAACCTTGACAAACCAATCAAAGCATGCAAAGCAGACCTATGATGACCAGATGACCCATCTTCTCATACTTCAACATCCATGTGCTTCAAGCATATTTTCAGATTGCTGAAAATAGTTGTGGTTTAGAGTTGCAAAGATCCTAGGTGGCAGGTAGAAGCTTTACAGATGTTGGAAAAAGCCCTTTCACTATAGAAGGATTTCACTAAGCACACAATGCATTAGGAATTAAGCTGATTTGCTGTGTATCTCTGAGGTAGAAAAAAAATTTTTGTTCTCTCTGATGTCCTACTGATATATGTTTTTTAACTGTTATTGGGGGTACAAGACTGAGTTAAAACAGTATTCTTATGATTGGATTCTTCTGGTTGACAATACTGGACATAGAATTGATAATATTGAAAAACATTAATAAAAAAATGCCTATTAGTTTTGCTGATCCATTTATCTCTAGATTAAAAAACAACTGTATTGAAGAAAAAAACACTTCAAACTACAATTGAGGCTTTTGATTTTCTACAAATCATTAAAAAGTTTTGAGCCATAGAGAAATAGCATATTTTATCGAGTACTGACATTACAAAGGGTTGTCAAGAATGTAATAATTTCAGTAAGAAGTAATTAAAAGATTTGATATATTTTACAGACTCAAAACTGTAACCTAACATAACTTTAAAATAGAAAAGACTAGTCTATTTGAGTTGGAAGGGACCTACAATAATCATCTAGTCCAACTACCTGACCAATTCAGGACTGATCAAAAGTTAAAGCATGTTATTAAGGGCGTTGTCCAAACACCTCATACACTAACAGGCTTAGAGCATCAAACACCTCTCCAGGAAGCCTGTTCCAGAATTTGACCACACTCTCAGTAAATAAATGCTTCCTAATGCCCAGTCTAAACCTCTCTTGGCACAGCTTTGAACTATTCCCACAGTGGAAAGTTTATATTTTTATTTCAGATAAGCTTTCCTGAACTCACAGATCACAGGACCAGTAATAGACAAAATCCAAGACACTGTCACTCAGGAGGCCAGGGTTTGCAAGGAAAGTAGACTCTTAGGCCAGCTGAGGTGGTTGGGAAAAAACTGCCTTCAGTTTTTCCTGTATTATGTATGATAAAGCCATGTTCCTTAGACTGGCAGTACTTATCCCCTATGATCACATTAAACAATCCCTCATAACCATGATGAGCATTTGACATTTGTTGCATAATGGTTTACCCAGAGTCCTTTTAACAAAACACTAACAATAGTATAAAAACATTTGGAGTGAATTCCTGATCCCATTCCCACCAACAGAAAATTTTGTTATGAAAGCTGTAAGTATGACAAGGCAAGATACATTCAGACCATTCCCTATGATTTTACTCATTTTGTGGTAAACTAGGAAAATTAATTAATTCATTTACTAAACCAATATGGATGTCCCTAGCTCTCTTTGTAGTCAATGAAGAAAAGGAGGCATTTTTAGAACACTATGTAGCTGATCACATGGAAATATCTCCTTAAGGGTGACGTTAATTAAATCCTAGTTTTCCCTGAGTTTATAGACTAAATCTCCAGCAAATCCAAAGGGAACATGAATAACTCATCCACTGATCACATCTTATTTATTTGCAAAATCATGTGATTTAAACTGAAACATTTCAATTTTAGCAATCTGGAAATGTAAAAGCAGAAACACATGCCCAAGGGCCTTGGAGAGTAAAAATCTTTGAAAAATCCTATATATTAAAGCAGTACATTTATAAACATGCAAATATTTGTCAGATGGGTCAATAGATAAAAATTAAAAAAAAGGTGATGCTGCAGTAGCTTTCCAGTTTGCTACTTATGAGACTATGTCACCTGTCTACCCACGGTGGGCCTATCATGAATAAAAGAAAGGGCGAAAGAAAGGGCGAAAGAAAGGGCGAAAGAAAGGGCGAAAGAAAGGGCGAAAGAAAGGGCGAAAGAAAGGGCGAAAGAAAGGGCGAAAGAAAGGGCGAAAGAAAGGGCGAAAGAAAGGGCGAAAGAAAGGGCGAAAGAAAGGGCGAAAGAAAGGGCGAAAGAAAGGGCGAAAGAAAGGGCGAAAGAAGTAGCTTTCCAGTTTGCTACTTATGAGACTATGTCACCTGTCTACCCACGGTGGGCCTATCATGAATAAAAGAAAGGGCGAAAGAAAGGGCGAAAGAAAGGGCGAAAGAAAGGGCGAAATCTATTTAATCTTTATACAGAGAGGGAAATAGTGAGGCACTGAACAAGAAAGAGGCTCAGGAAAGACTTGGACAGTGCGGCTTCTACCTTAAGTGACATGAAAGGGGCTTAGCTGTGGGATAGATCCTAAGCCATAGCAAGTCTCTTCCTTTTTTGAAGCAGAATATGCTTGGACATGTGTCTGGTCTCTGGAAGACTCTCACCTTTCCCCTTGTAATTGCCATTCCTCTGGACATGCATCAGATTCACTAACTCCCACATTTCATGACTGTCAAGTCAAACTACAAAAATTCAATCATTCCTGAAAGCTATCTATGACAGGGTTTGAGGAACAGTGAACAAGGTCAATATGGGCTGCAGCTACTTTCACTGATATGGAAATGACAATGCATAAAGACTTTTCAACAGACAACTTTTGTACAAACCATAGCGTTGGTATATATTACACAGACTCAGAGTGGATCCCTTCCATTAATGTGCAGTTATTTCTATTTGTGCTCTGCAGTATATTTCCATAGCATTCAAATAACACAGCAGATATTAATGTCTGTGAATCCCCACTTGTGACTATTCCTCTGCTTAATGCTCATTTTCTATATCTAAAAACACTACATATTGAAAATTATGTTTATATTTACAGGGAATATCTTTATTCCTTTCTGAGACAGTCAAAATATTGTCATGTATTTGCATTTACAATTAGTACTTTTAGTCCTTTTTAAATAACAGGAAAGCTATTATATAATGTTACAAAATAGTTTAATATTATTTATAATATTAAAACTAATATTAGTAATACATCACTCTTAAAGGCAAAGAAATGAAATACATTATTATCCAAGAGACAAAGAATAGGCTAATTGTTCTTAAGTACAAATTTTCAGAAGTGACATGACTTATGATTTTATATTTTTTCAATTTATGTATTCTAAAGTAATGAAATAAGTGATTTTTCAGAAAGGAAAATAATCAAAGAAAGCATGAAAAACTACTCATCCCAAAGTCAAAGCACCCCAAACCATTTCTATTTCTTACATATAAGTATGAATTCTAAGGATTTAACTATTAAATTATGGTGCTCCACTAGCATCTAACATGATACTTAATGTACAAAAAAATAAATTGCAAACACTGATAATAAAATGTTCAAAATCAGTGCCAGATTCAATCTTCAACTGTAATAATTCATACTTCTTAATCAAGAGTATATAAACCTCTACAGAGTAGAGTTTATATAACCCCCTATAGAGTAACAGGTTTTTGCAAGGAGGTCTAACACTCCAGTAGCATTATTGGAAGGATCTTCAATGATGCAATCCAGAACTTCATTTGCCTCTTTCCCCACAGTTACATCACATCGGCAACTCACAGTCATACCTGGATCAATTTCTACTTCATACTATTTATTTCCCCAAAGGGATGGACAGTTAGACTAATGTGGAATATCTTTGGTTTGTTCTTTAAGTGCATTATTTTATGATTTGTACTATGAAATTTAATCTCTCTTGTAGGGAGGGGCAGTGTCTTAAAACCAAAAAAACTCCACCCTCAATGTCATTCCACACTTTCTGCCCAGCAATTTCATCTGCTTACTCTGTTGACAATGCCACCTAACTTTGAATCTTCAGTAAATTTCAACAGAATACTACACTTTCTGTGCCAAAACTATTACTGAAAACATTAAACAATATTGGTTCCAAGACTGATGCTCAGGAACTCTATTAAATAATCTTTCAACTCATCCTGCTTCCTCATTTTAACATGATTTATTCTGAGTCAGGTTTATCACTCCATTTTATGCTTATTTTCTGGAAAGCATACAGAAATATAAAATAATTCAATTCAACACCCTGGCTCAAAAAGCACTTTCTTGTGTATGTAGCCTACAGTTGATGTACTAAATGACAATAAAGTTGATAAAAAAACCTTACTGTGCTAAAAGTTACTGCCAATGCACGACATTGTTAAATTAAAAATTAATTGCCTGAGGAAACATACAGAAATGCATACATGCGTACTTCAGATTTTTTATTTAGCATTGCTTAATAATTTATGTTTTGAGTAAGAACATGCCTCCTTCAGCATAAAAATGCTAATTGCATTAAAGAAGAAACAATCCCTGAAGCACAGAAGTGAGCATTACTTGTTAGTCAAAAATTAATACTTGGCACTAAGTCATTTTTATTAACTTACTCTACAGTTGTAATGGTCGCACAATTACAAATAATAATGAACTATTCTCTGAGACCCAAGATAAGTGATCGAATGAATTCTTAGTTCAGTAAAATATTTTGCTACTTCAGTCTGACTGACAGATTGAAGCCCAGGAGAAAAAAAACACAATTGTGCAGTATTTTTTTAAGCACTTTTACAACTTCTGCTTTACATACAACCAACTCCTCTGCTTTCATTACAGATATCAGCAAGCAGTGACCACTATAGTACAACAACAATTAAACTTGTTTTTTTGTCTTCTGTAGATGAAGAAATGTCAGCTCCAGCAAAATATTTCCTTGAGTTTGAGTGCACTAGCATTTATTTTTTTAACCTCAGATACTTTTAGATAACAATTTCCTTTAGAATTTTTGTGGAATGTTTTCATTCCCCTTTTTTTAAAAAGGGCAATTTGACAAAAGTTTGTGGAGACTAAGTCACACTGCATTTCTTGCAAAAACATTTTGATCAAAAAAAATCACCCTTGTCTCTCAGTAACAAGTGATCTCCCACACTAAAAGAAAAACCAAATCACCAGCAACTGCCATCTTTCAGTAGAAGAATCTTATCTTCCTCTGCACCCAAAACATACACATTGAAGTCTCATTTTAACTCTTGATCTTTGTCACCACAGCAGAAAGTGTAGTGTGTATGCAATATGCAGTGTGTATAAAGTAAGTGTACAGAGCTGGCATTGTGTCAATGGAATTGCATTATGTTTAGGTGTCTGATCCTTTGGTAGGACTACTTGAAATTTCCCAATCAAAACTCCACTTTACTGAGTATCTCATGGTAAAAGACTGGCTTCCACTACAAAAACAGAGAATCATGTTGGGGTGCCACTGGAACAGGATAAGGGATAGAGTTGAGAGAGGAAAATAGGTAAAAGATAGAAAAATACCTCACAAGCAATTACACATAACATACAACTGTCTTAAAATGCCCTTCAAGGAACAAAATTGTTGGAGGATGCAGACATCTTCTGGAGGAAATATTACTAAAAGTTTTTCCTTTTTTATTCTACTTCCCACATATTTGCTGCTCTTGGGGATGAGATGCAAAGAGAGGACACCAGTCTGATATACTTTTACAGTAAGAAGGTTCCAAACAACAGCTCAGCAAACAAAGGTTTGGAGAACAAAGCTATGGCTTTGGGATGTGTATCATCATCTTATGGCTTCTCATCACTGAGCTCTCTGCAGTTCTACTGTGAAGCAATGGCACACCTTCTTGCAGAGAGCTCCCAGCTCCATGGATACCTCCAGATTAAGTATATCCTTGGTACATTTTGGCTGAGATACCTGCATTGCAGCTGCCTGCTTTCATCATTAGGGAAGACTGCAGTGCTATGAAATTACTTTGCCTAACCAAGAGATTACAATTACAATATATCATATACAACTAAGCAGATAACCAGGCAGCTTTCCTATAACAAGTAGATTTTCATTTTTGAAAGGGTAAAATTTTGTTAGAATTTTTCATAAAATGTCACAATTACAAATTTTAATTTCACCAAATTATATGAACAGTTTAAAACTTTGTTTTGATTATTTGGTTGATATAAAGATTTTATTTCCCATCAGAACACAGTATGGTAGAGAACACTGACCAAATGAACTCTCTCCTTGTTTGTGTCTCACCTAATTAAAGATTATAATTAAAAACAGCTTCAGGCTGTCATAATTAGACTCCTGTCGATTTTGCTATTGTTGTATTACACATAGCTAGCTCTCGGTCCACTGTCTGGTCATGCAGAGGTTGCACACAGTCTGTCTTTTAAAATTCCTGGCAAATTGGAAGCAGTGGAAGTCTTCAAAACCAGCATCAAACTGTGCACATTTAAAACTAATTTCTAATCTTTAAAGAAGGACTAAACTTAGCACTCATCCTCTTTTTCTTAAGAGCATAATTTACACACAACCAAGATACTCCTCTTCAAATGTCTGTGGTGTTTAAATTAAAAGCAGCTCTAAGCAATTGCTTCCTGATCAAATGTCATCCTTGTTATGGAATTAGTGAAATATTTATCAAGATTAATTTTAAATTATTTGCATGCATGTCCTCTCTAATTATATTTGCATATGCATTGTTCTAATTAGCCCAGTGGCTTTAATATGAATCAAAAAAATCAGTACCTTGCACGTTCTCAGGTTTAACTTTTTAAAAGTGCCATCAAGGCACAGTCATTTTTATTTACATCGCTCATTTCAAGCAGGGCAAGCAGGCCTGCGTTTTCTGAGCAGTGACATGGTGACTAATGCACAAAGGAGTCAATTAAAACTGTTCATGAACCACTGAAAGGTAAAGACCAAGAGAGAATGACAGACTGGCCATTTTTTACATGGCCAGGATTTGAAATCTGTTGTAAAGTGGTTGAGATTGTATTATTCTTCCCTCATGAATTTTCTGAAGGGCAATCTACTGCATTTTCCTTTGCCTTTGTATCCATTTAAAACTTGTTACCAGTGTCTTTTCTGGGTTCTGCTAGCCATGCAATTACTCCCTCTCCTTTCTCTTACTGTATCACTGTGTGTCAATGACCATTTTTCAGCCCTTCTATTTCTTTGCTCACTTTCATCAGAAGGCAAGTTCAGAGCAGGTGAGGGGAAGAACACTGCTGCTTAAGACATGAGGCGGCTTGCAATTATTCCCATTGCAGTAATTCCCAAACATATGCCAGCAAATGAGTCAGAACTTCATTGACACACTTGTGGTTTTTTTTTCCCTTCACATGATATGATCACATTGTGAAAAAGTTGGTAAATGCTCACGGTTTTCTAGTATGGTTTCACGTGCATTGGGAGAATTCCCAGCAGAGATGAGGCACAACGTTGTAGAGGGACAGTAAAAAGCAGTAAAATAACATCCTGCCTTTCCTCTAATACAATGGAATAGTACAGAAATACTTCGAGGGTGTCTCAGCATGGAGTGCTCTAAACATAGTCAGTTCTGATTTTTTTACAGAAGGAAGTAAATCCTTTGGGAGAAAACTTAGTAAATTGAGTTAGTCCAAAGTCTTACGTTCAAAAAAAAAACCAGAAACTGGTTTTGTTGGGTTTTTTTTTTCTCCCCATCTTTCCTGACTGACTCCCCATCTTTTTCTTCTGTCACTGTCTGTTTCCCAACATCGTTTACTGAGATGGACAGGGAACATTCCTGTTCTACACTTTAGACCCTTCCACAGTACGTGGCACATATTGGAATGCCAGTGTAAATTC
>NW_010309013.1:15732-26677 GCF_000700745.2 Antrostomus carolinensis
TCAGCTAGTGTATTACAGAAGTTTTGTTTGTCCTTTTGGATTATAATGCACTTACCACTTTCCTAATATCTTGATCAAACTTTGCTTTTCTTTTTACCCTTTAGAGCACAGAATTCCCAAATGAATGAACAAATTCAGACACCCACAAAATCCCTTGAAATGCAACAGTGTTTTAGAGAAGAACTAAACAACAGGAAAGCATATACCTATCAATCCACAGACGCAATCATCTTCCAGTCACATTTTTATATTTGTAAACCAAAATCCTTGCCTCATTTGTTTACATCTAACCTGGCTAAAGGGGTGGCTTGCAAGGATCACCTATGAACAAGGTAAGAAAAGAACATATATCGAGAGAAACAGTGATTTGTGTGAAGTGATGTGGAATAGAGGTATGCATAACCTGTAACTGATCGGAATTATTAACAAAAAAAATATATGTGCACATAGCATGTATAATAATACATGATGGCATGACACAATATAAAGTTCTTATAAGTATGGGCTAGAATGACAGTATTATTCCTAACTGCCTGTATAACATTTATATAACCACAGCACCAGGACTTCTACCTGTACTACAACTTTTACAGAAAAAATATTTTTCAAAAGTTTATTTTTTACTATGGAATTTTGAATTTTATTGGTCCTATATTTCATATACTTTTTCTGCAAAATAAGTTCCTGCAGCACTATGACTGGTGGTATACATTTAGCAAAAGAAAAAAAAAAAAGGAGAAAAAAATTCATATGTAATAAAACTTTAGAACCTTTTAAAAGTTACCCATGTAGCTTTACTTTACTTTTACTTATTGCAGTTTTAACATCTGCTCTCATGTAACCAGCCTGTGATAGCACCAAGTAGGATTCTGTGAGCTGTTTCCTACAAATCCTAGTCACATATTGGCCACTTCTTCACTGCTGGCATAAATCTAAAGGGTTTTGTTCTTTTACTCAGTACTTATTGAAGAAAAGAGCAACTTAACTTTATGTCCTTCCTGCCATATCTAGTTGTTTGGGATGGAAGTAAGTTATGAAAGGAAGTTGGTACCTGGCCTAAAGTCTCAGCTCATTCTGGCGCTGTCATTAGTGCTTGACTGAACATCATCTGGCCCAAACTTCATACCAAAATAATAAAGGAAATAGAGACAAAGGAGAGAAGAAACTAAGTCCTCAAGCTTTGTTTCACTTTATAAGCAACAGTAATAGGCCCAACCACTGGTGAGGTTTCAATACTCTGCATCATACAGCTCTACACAGTGTGGGTACTCTTGCTCCCTTAACAACCAAGCAGATAAAAAGAGCCATAATTCACATGCAAGATTCAAACAGTTTCAGAATGACCGAGCCTATATTGAGTGCAGTAACACAACCAGGAACTAATGCAGATTTCACAGCTTTGTGTCATACTGTTAAGATTCTGACCTCGGAGACAGACACACGTGATTGGGAAGAAGGAGGTATGAGAAGCTGATAAAAGTACATGCTGCCCTCAGTCAGCCTGCAAGGATGCAATTGTACCACTGTACTAAATGTCAAAAATAGATTCAAGTTATAAACTAGAGTGTGTAGTCTGAGTATCAAAGAAATACAAGCAAAAATAGATGAAAAATACTAGTGACACCAGGATGAGAGAAATTACTTTTCTAATTTTGGGAAACCTTATGTACTTTAATCACACTAGAGAACTGAATCTTTTATAACCATATGTCTCAGAATTAAAATATATACATAAATACATACATATAAATACAAACATACACCCATAGAAGTTACCCCTTGCCACAGCTTCTCTTGAAAGAAATTCGTACTATCTTAACTCTCATGAGTTCAGATAATTTATACAATAATTTCATGCAGTGGAATTCCCAAAGCAGAGCTACTAATATGTTCCTTCTAGCAATCCTTCTTACAGTGCTCTAATATACTTTGTGGGTCGCACCACTACCAATCGCCGGATTTGGCTGGTTTCCCTTTATGGCCAGCTTTATGAAAGCACAGAAAGCTGCACCATGAAGTTGACACCATTGCCTTAAACAACATGGTCATAATGACCATATGTGCCTGGGGTACACTACTGCTTATGTTAATATTTTATGTATACCAAATCTATTTGTGATTTCCACCAAGGAGTGTGATCTCAGTATTGCTTCGATGTGGCAGAATGAAAAAGAACCACTCTATGGGGAGTATTCTCTGTTTGTTTTACAACAAGGAATGGGAGGAATTGGATGCTGTACTTACTGCTTAACACTCCAGATGCTTCAGCTGCTAGTGGATAGGAATAAGACCTCACTGTCACTCAGCAGGGAATCCCAGAAGCATCAGAGTTCCCCAGCAGCTGGCAGTTTTGGAGCAAATGGATCAGATCGCAGTGTAATTGAACAGCAAGGCAGTAAAAAGCTAAAATGGTTTAGACGAGACTATTAATTTCAGGATCACAAATCTTGCTTGTAAATATTGAATTGAAAGTGCAGTAAAGTAGAATTTCCAAACTTTGATTAAGAAAAGTAGTTATGTAAATTCACTTGAAATAAATCAGTCAAGGGTGTTTTGATGCTAAAATGCCAAATAATGCCTGAATTTCAGATCACAGGGAGCTGGGCTGGAAGCATCACTGCGTGCCTGGAAGATGAAGTTTCAGAATAAACTGAAGAAAACGGCTTTACACAGAGTCCATGGATAAGCTGTGGAACTCCTTGTTCTGGAGTGCTAGAGATGGTAAAAGAGAAGACTGACATATTCATAGGTAAAAAAAATTGCAAAGCATTAGTAAACTTAAAGAGATCACCTTTGGCTCAGAAAATCTCTCAGCAGTAAATTGTTTACGGAAAGATTATTATAGCAAAGTATTACTACAGATACGTTCTGTTCCTGTACCTTCCCCTAGGTATACACTTCAAGCCACACAGTACTTTGATCTGAGCCTGTAAAGACTTTATGTTCTCATGAAAAATAATACAATCAGATTATAGATTTTATAGATGAAAAATTTCAGGCAGTAAACACTAAATTCTAACTTAAGATGTTTTCTAGAGGCAAGAGTATTCCAAGGGGACATGTGACAACAGAAGCAGAAAATCTCTTTCTAAAATTTATGTAAAAATTGAAACAATAATAAAAGCAGTCTTGGATTATTTGCATATCAGCTTGCAATCAGTAGTCACAGTACTCCCGAGAAATGCACCTATACTATAGGTTGTTCACCCAATAAAAGCTTGAAATAATTCAAAGTACTGAAACAGAGTGAAATTCTCTTGAATAATGTTTGTTTGTTACTGCAAATTATGAGATTGATTAGTGGTGTGTTCTAGGCATTATTTGGGGGCACAACTGTATGTTAAGTATATATATATTCACAACACTGACAGAGCATTTCCACATACAAGCATGTAATATTAAATGGTTTTCTTCAGGCTTTTTGTTTGCTTTTTACTATTCAACTAGATCAAACCAAGATATCAAAACTTAGCACTCTGATGGTGATGTTTTATCAACAAATACAACAAAATACATGTATCAAAGTAGTATATTTACACCATCTATTGTAAATGAAAATTTGAGAGTTTTTCATCACATGCTTCTCGGTGACTACATCAATAAGGCACTGGTAGGTATCTAGTACATTTCCAGAAATTTAGCATTTTCTTGCTTCCACAGGAACAAGATATGCAATTGTACTACATCAAGGAAATACTGTGTGTCAAGATTCAATTTTTCTAAATAAAAAGGACTGCAGTGATTTCTATATTGTATGTTTAAAATCACTTTACCCACATAACACAGAAAGTTTAGAAAAACTTGTGCCTTCTATTCTTATAAAAACTTAGACTTGTATTCTGTTATATTTTACACACAAAAAAAATTGTATGGTTAATATTTTGGTAGAAGTCAAGGAAGAATTCTGGCAGAGGTCGATTTTTCCATTGTTTATACTGCATATGGGTTTTAATGTTATAAGGAATTTCTTGTCCTTTCTTCTGAGATTATTTGTTTACTTTCCTGAAAACTTGCAAATAGATATGTATTTCAACAGGACAAATTGACATATTATTATGTAACACAGTAAAATAAAATGTAAACAGATGCATTTTAATATTATACAATGCAGTATTCTATGGCTCATTAAACTATATTCATTACTAAGCTGGATTCATAGAAACAATTCTGTAGCTTTAACAATGTACCAGATGTCAGATGTTTGCTCTGTCAGATGCTTTTATTCTTTAGCCACCAGGAATTTACAGTCAAGCTTGCCTCAAACACATGAATCTGGTCACATCTATCGAATTTGCTAGTATATGTTAGAATTAAATTCAGAGACAGTAGTCAAGCCCCATTTCATTTTACACAGAATCTTTGCTATTTAAAGGACCAAAGTGGAAAATATTGAGGGGAAAAAAAAACAAAACCCAACAATTCTGGTCTGATCAAAACAGGATTTTTCTAATCATTCTCCCTGCCTACAACATACCTTGCCATCTTGAATGAAAATGAAGTTTCATTTGGAAAACATCCAACTGAAATGTTCTACCAGTTTTCTTTTCAATGTTTTCTTTTAAAAACATTTTTAAATGTTTTCTTTTCTTAGCTTCTAAGTAATAGTAACTGCACCCACTGCAAACAGTAAGGTTAGTAGTTCCTTATTTCCATTATAGTTGCTGAAAGATGTCTGTGTTAATGCATTTGAGCAGGATCTTTCCCAAGTAAGTCCACTGGAAGCTCCTTCTCTGGGACAAAGACACCACTGTGTATGTCCAAAGAGAGGATGTGTGGAACACAATCTGCTCCCTCCTCAGGGCCTCAGTCACACCGTCTTACTTCTGAGAAGAGCATGAAGCAATGCTGCCTCCTGCATCGTGAAGGAGCAGCAACCTCCACCAGCCCATTTTTGTTTTTTAAAAAGAACTGGAAACACTGAAAAGACACTATCCAGAGGATCTCTGACCTTAGAGTAAGGATTGTTTTGTGTTCACTGTTAGTCACATCCAAGTTCCTGCTGTAGTACTAAATGGCCACATGCTGCTAATGAACCTGGCAGTCACTTCAGCAATCTTGATGCTAGATTCAAAGAGCTATTTAAGCTATCTGCACAAACAACTGACCACAGAGAGTCCTATTCTGGTATTTATGG
The DNA here is from genome assembly GCF_000700745.2 of Antrostomus carolinensis. Classification (NCBI taxonomy): domain Eukaryota; kingdom Metazoa; phylum Chordata; class Aves; order Caprimulgiformes; family Caprimulgidae; genus Antrostomus; species Antrostomus carolinensis. The sequence goes on from NW_010309013.1 coordinate 20,867, forward strand.
CAACCCTAATGATTTTGGGCTTTTTCCAGTCTCTACTGAACAGAGTTGTAAAGTGCTCCCACATTATCAATCTTACTAAAAGCACTAGAGCTGATAACCTAGAACCTAAATTATTTAGTTTAGCTGCCAGTTCTAATATTAGTCCCATTTTCCACTTATAAAATTTAGGCCTTGTGGCTATGAACCACTGTTAAGCCAGCATCCTGAAATATCCTGGCTTCACACACTGGAAGGGGTAACAGCAGCCTGCAGTGATGTTACTCTGAATCCAAGTAAGCCTGTTTCATTTCTATTTAAATTTTCTGTTTTCCAAGGTAAAATGTCATGTAGCTTTATGGGATGTTCTATCAGTACAATATGGTTTTAGGATTATCCCACTGTTTATGTTGTCTTTTAAATGTTTTCAAAGAGATGGATGTTTGCCAAGGAACTAACATCAAATCACAGCTGCGAAACATCCCAGGCTACAAAAAGCATCTTGAAATAATATTCCAAAAGTCAAAGCGAAAAACTCAGTTGTGTTTGTATAAATTTAGCATAAATCCAAACACATGCACACCTGTTACTCTGCTATGTAGCTATGTGAAGATCAGAGGAAAAGACTCTTCCTAAAGCACCACAATACTAAGACAGTTTGTCTTGGAACAACATCATCCTAGTGCCAGAAAACTCTCCTCTGAAAGTGCTGCAACAACATCTACACAGACAGAAAAACTGAAATACATTCACAGTTCAGGTGTGACTGCACTCAATGCTGTACTTACTGATATTTTTTTTTAAATATATATGCTTGATTTGAAAGAATTCATAATGAAATTTTTTTCTACCCCCTGATATTTTCATTGTGTTGCCTTTTAGCAGACTAAGAATCAAACAAGTATATAGGTCAGTTCAGGGGTCTTAATGTAAGCAGATGTGTTGCGCTCTTTTTAGTAACTGCTCAATGCTCTTTATCAATCCAACAGTTGGTAATTACAGTAATAAAATGTTATCAAACAATTGTTTGTTCATATTTTTGATTATGAAATACCTCATATGGAAAGGATATTTGCCAGTTGAGCATTCAGAATACTAAGTTTTCCAGATTAGTTTCTATTGTGTTATCTATAGAGTATCTGATTTATTGGTTCATATTACTATTTTTTCCTTCTACTCTCTTCTTCATTCTTAGTCAGACCAGCTTGCCTGTTTCTGTAGTTACTGATCTGACTTGCTTCTCTACAAAGTACAAAAGAAAGAAAATTACGTTTTTTTGGAGAGAAGAGGCGCTACCCCTTCTCAAAGGCAGAAGGAAGCAGCTTCTTGTAGAACAGTAGCGGGCAGGCTGTGGCTCTTGGGCAGCACGCAGCTCCCATCCCAGAGCTAAGAGTCATGGTCAGTAAGAGGGCTATGTCTGCATGGAAGCCAATAGCTAATCCAAAAAGTTTAGTAGAAAAGGTGGCTTAGTGCAGCATCGCTTGGTCCAGGGCCCCAACCCAGTCCTCTAGAACTAAAGCATGTTCATACCCATGCACTGATGTGACCTCAAAGTAATTTCACTTCCAGTGAGACTTCTCAGAGGTATACACATTTCTAGTATGGAGAGGTACCTCCTAAAATTAACAACTCTTATTCCTTTGAAATTTCAGATACTACAAATTCACATAAGAAAGACTTAACTTACTCTCACCTCCTATCCTCATGCACTTGCCAATCCTTCCCTGAAAGTGAAATAAAGCACTAGGCATTAAGAGTATTTCTCAGACTTAACCTGAAAAAACTTGCACATTTTCATCAGTGCACATTTTGCAGTGATTGAATCACAGATTTTTAACCAGAGGACAAACAGGATCTATTACAGTTTTCTGCATTGATTTCTGTGACCTACATCAAAAAAAGTTTTAGCTGGTAATTCCTGTGTCAAACCTAACAAAAAGGGAACCAATCTCATCTAGAGCACATGTCTAGAAGAAAAACCTTTCTGAAGTGATAGAGAATCCATCATCATTTTTAAGCCCCTCACACCTTATGCTTTCCTCAAATTGTGAGCAGAAGGAAAAAAAAATCCTAGAAGCCTAAACATACTTTTAGACAGATAAGTGATACTGTATCAGCAAGATATAGATTATGAATAGCAAGAGAATAACATCCCTACCTGTTCTTTTCTTTTTGTCAATATTCAGTGTTTTATAAATGCTTCACTTTATGGATACAGAACCCATATGCAAAGAACATGAATAAAATACTAGTTCCTTGAGTCCCACTATAAAGACTCCATATATTTGTACCTGAGAAAGTTCTTTTCTAGGTATATCCCTGCTCAGTAATCTCAGGTTCCAGAGTGGTAAATGCCTTTATAGAGGATTGAGAAAAGTAAGCAGCAGGCCCTCCAAAGGGCCTGTGTTGTTTGGATTACTCCAATGTAGTACTCGGTTTAGCCTTCCCTTGAAATAATAGTTTTCAGTAATGCTTTAACCTTTTTTGCAACAACAGGTTAAACAAAGAGCATCGATTTAAGCAATTTGTCTTATTTTACTGTCCTTTAAGTGGTTTTGCCTTGTTCAATATACTGTTTTATTATTAAACACTCCTGCCTTAATGTTCACTTCTGCAGTTCCACATGATTACAGTAAAATTACATCAGCATAAAAAAATGCTCTAACTGAAGGTATAAAGTGATACAAGCCTTCAACTTGGCACTTGCAAAGAACTTCAGCAGAAAACTTACAAGTCTGTATTGCAACTCATATAAAGTATATTGAAAATAGCAAGTGACAAGTATTCTACACGAAACCTGCTCCAATAGAAAATATTCAAATCACTTTTAAAAATTTTACAGTTATATGGTATCACAAAAATTGTTGCACAAAATAAATAAGAAGAATACCTCAGTTAACAATAATGCTGTCACAAACTCTGTGCTGTTGTATGTGGAAAAAAGAACAAAATTCCAGCACTATTTTTGACACTACCCTTTTTGTTTGCTACTATATGCTTTAAGCATTATCTGCTGGAAGGGACATTAATGCTCTTCAGTGTGCCCCTAAACAGTTCCCTCATGTCAGCACAGAAGAGTCAAACATCTATGAACATCTGGCAGAAGATGACAAGAGAGTAGAACAATGCATCAGAGCTGGAGATGACTTCTGAATAGCTGCAGCAAACCAGATCAATGTATCCAGTGAAAGAAAAACAAGAAAAACCCAAACAAAACAAAACCCCAAACAAATATGTGGGTTTATCTTGCAGCCAGGTAAAACAGAATTAACCTCACTGCCTCCAACACCGGTCAGAGGTCAGGGACATGTAGCTATGCAGCGTAGTTCTCAAGCCTGAACTCATTCACAATGTAACTACTGATATGAACATTTTGTACATTTGTTGTGCAAATCATCACCTTTCACTTTCACTAAGACTATAGTCTTTAAAATGGTTGAGGGAACTGGGGTTGTTTAGTATGGAGAAAACGAGGCTGAGCGGAGACCTTATTGCTCTCTACAGTGACCTGTAAGGAGATTGTAGCAAAGTGGGTGTTGGTCTCTCCACCCAAGTAACAAGTGATAGTACAAGAAGAAATGGCTTCAAGTTGCACCAAGGGAGGTTTAGATTGGATATTAGGAAAAAAATTCTTCACCAAAAGGGTCATCATGCCTGGAACAGGTTGTCCAGGGAAGTGGTTGAGTCATCATCCCTGGAGGTATTTAAAAGACATGTAGACATGGCACTTAGGGCCATGGTTTAGAGGTAGACTAGGCAGTGTTAGGTTTACAGTTGGACTCAATGATCTTAAAGGTCTTTTTCAACTTAAGTAATTCTATGATTCTCAAATACAGATGAGGACAAAATTATTTCTAGTCTGTCTCAGAGTGGAGTCCAACAGTCTGCCTCAAAATCATCTTCAGTGCTTCATTAGTGAAGCTATTTATCTCATTTTTACTCTAAAATAATATAAAAGTGATCATGAAATCACTTCCCAGGTCTCAGTAAAGAGGCAGACAGGAGTAGTTGCCTAAATAACTTTCCTAGGGTATGTAACTGGATGGAGCTCTGGCACACTCCCCGTGCAAATTCTTAGCAAGGACTCCAAGCATGGCCAGAACTAAGAGACTCATCCCAAAGAGATTAACTTTACTCCTATACAAGCATTTCAGTTGTGGATGATTAAGGTGATGAGTCTCAAATGCTTAGCATTCTGCATGCTCATGGGTCTTTGGGTTTCCCAAGGCAAAACACCTGTGATTTCATCAGCCTACCATCACTGCATTTCACTTTAGATACTAAACACTGTGCTTAAAACCCTAAGAACTATTTTTCCTACTGCTAAATGTAGGCTTTCAATTTCTGTTTGGAACACTCAGAATACCCAAGAGCTTTGATTTCACTAGATTGTTAGACCTGTGTACATTTTTCATTCAAGATATTTTTTGTATTTTCTAGTAGAATATACACAAAAAGAAATACTACCTAAGCAGCCATCAAAGAAAGGAACTTACATTCAGAAATGCTAGTTGGTTGAAATAATTTAGAATTCCCAGGCATCCATTTCTGAGAAGCCAAAAAAATATTTCAGTTGCACATTGCCCTTGAAACTGTAGTTGCTGTTAATAGATTAATATGCAGTTTCTGTGACCCTGAGTGAAATTTAATTTTCATAATTCACAAATGATGAAAGCCTTGTAAACCACCAGAGAGGAGAAAACTAATTTGCATCCTATTGTGATTTAATGTCATTTAATATTCCATACATTTCTGGCAGAGATGCTTGAGACATTTTGTAAATAATGCTGATATGTCAACATTGTAACATGCCCCAGAGGAACTGCATTACTTCTTCACTTATCAGTGATCAATAATATCAACAATATCAAGAAGACTGTGAAACTAAAAACTGAGAAATGGCATTTTTCCAAACACCAGTGACCCAGTTCTGACCTCTGTTACTTACTTAGCCCAGGAGTCTATCACCACTCTAAAAGCATCCACGTAGAGTGTTTAATTTTCAGTGAAGAGTTTATAGTCTAAATGCTTGTTTTGTATGCAGAAAGTTTAATTTTCAGTGAAGAGTTTACCCAATTATAGTCTAAATGCTTGTTTTGTATGCAGAATCCAAATTTAAATTTCTTACAGAGTTACAGATTTGGATGTCACCCAAGAGGCAGGTATCACACAGTTCACATTCAGGCTCCCCTATTAGCCTTTATGATGAATCCTTTTATTTTATTTAGCCACTGAAACAGTGGTAGATCCTGAATTAAAATTCTGATGCATTGATAAGGCCTAACACACCTAACAGTAGCTTGAGAATATGGTCTCTCCAGTCCAAAGGAAAAGCCACATTCAGTCAAGGCTCAAGGATGATGCATGCATAGCAGAAGGGACACAAAGACAAAAGTTTTAATTATAATTGGATGAGGGCAAACAGTGTGCACAATAATTTGCCACTAATTTTTGAGTTTTAATAACTCTGATTCATGGGGATCACGGAAATTGGGAGTACTTGGTCCCAGGTAGTCTGACTACTCCAAGGTTCTCTGACCCCATGATGTAAAGTTATTATATTTCCCAGGACATTCAGTAACCTCTGTAATTCACCGGGGTCCAAGTCCACGTGGACTCTTTGATCATAAAAAAAATGCAATGGACATTTATTGATTCTTTTTGAATGTATTTTAAAAGAAAACAAACTAAACCAACCAAACAAAACACCCCACCATGATATGCAGCATGAAGGAAAAGGGCATGTTTTCACATCCCGTCTGCCTGGGCGCAAAATGCAGCATGTACCTCACCAGGCACCCTGACTTCACAGAATCACGGAATGTTAGGGATTGG
>NW_010309014.1:0-1441 GCF_000700745.2 Antrostomus carolinensis
ACATTTATTCAGGGTCTTCACTATAACATTAGCAAGACTATAACCAAACATCTTCTTAAACCATGTTGATCTATTTTGAGTTTTTTGCAATATTTGAAGCTATGGAAAATTTATGCAGCCAGAAATACTTCTCTCTGCTGACTTCCATGGACTTTATGTCAGGGGTAGGAAACTTATATTTGTGAAAGTTCAAATATTGCCCATTCAGCAAATTGAGGTACAGCAAAAAGGCAGATAGTAAACACAAAACTTGCACTTTAGCTTATTTTGCTTCCTTCTGTACACCACTCCTTGCCCCATATGCTGTCTATTTCCACACTTCCCAACTGTGCTTCACTGCTCTGCCCATGCTGACTCAGAAGCTAGGGACTTGTAAATACTCCCTTCTGTTGCAGGTGGCACTGATTCCTTCTCGTGGCCCAGGCAGCAGAGAAGACACATGGCCAGTTTTGCAAATGGCAGGTACAGTGGAAGGCAGAGCACATGAAGTCTGCTTACCTGCTGGTTTACTGTCCTTTCTCTTTGTGAACAACCCCTTCTTCTGCCACTTCTTAACTCTCTCCACACCCCCAGCAGCAAATCTCTTTCCTCAGCCATAGAACAGAGATGTTGCAGTTATGTAGAGTGGAAACAATTCTACTAATCAGAGTAATTTCTAATACTTTAATTTAGTAACAAATTTCTAAAACCTCAGTTGGTGATGATTGAACAACCTGTTAAAAAATTCTGCTTGGTAAAAGCAGCGTAAGTAGTTATAATATTTATTCCCTTAGACCCAAAAGTTTCTTTCAGGTGTTCTGTGACGCAATTTGAAAGCTAAATGTACTGCTTTAAAACTTATTCCATTTAGGGCAGAGTTAAATAGCTTTACTAACACAGGCAAGCATTCACAGATACTAAATAAGTAAGAGTGAACCATCCTTTCTCCCTCATCCACTGCACAAATTTCTGACCACCCTTTATATGAGACTATGCACATAATTGGGATTGATGTCTCACCAGTACTAGTTGATATAACTTCCATTTCTATACAAGCACTGTTACAGTCTCAGGCTGTACAACTGATTAAGTTTATCAGCTGTTCACTCACCATATCTTTTAAAAATGTATCACCACCGAACAAATTTGCAAGAAAAGTAAACAGATTGTAGAAGATGTGAACTTGGCTAAACGTGTCAAGGTACAAACAGTGGTCTTTAGTTTCCTGGAAACCCTAACTTTGCAAATGATTTGAATTTCTCAGAGATCAAAGTAACACTTTGGTCTCTTTCCAATTTATAGAAGCAACAGCCTACTGTAGCAGGGTGTATTTCAATTGCCTCTGACTCTCTCTTCATAATTTTTCTTAAAAAGTTAGTAGGAAATTAATGAACTAAAATAGGTGGTTAAGGTAGAGTTAGTTATCTGGGGGCTTCTTGTGCTGTTGCAGAACATCAGGTTC
>NW_010309014.1:1469-7002 GCF_000700745.2 Antrostomus carolinensis
GAGTTTTAGACTTCCCAACACAAGTCAGATGACAAGGTCAGTTCTGTGAAGCTAAACCTAGCACAGTAAACACAGCCCAGTTGCTTACAGATATAGGCATTCCTACTTGCAATTCCCAGCTCTGACAGCGTCAAGTTTAAGTGAACAGATATGTTCTTAACTCTTCATTTCCTGCTTTTCAAATACTAAATTATGATTAGATCTGTATTCTGGAAGGGAGATGTCACTGTCAAGCCTTACTTAATTAATTATGTTTTACAAGTAAGTTGTCAGGTCATAAAACTGCAGTTCATTGAAAATTAAAACTGGGGACAGCAAGAAATAAATTGAATTAATAACACTATAAACAGCAAGGGACATTAAATGAACTAGATTATTCATTTTGATATTCAATGACATAAAAATATAATTTTTTTTATTTTCAGAATTGCAATCAGGATGCTGAACAATTCACAGATATTGTAGATTCTCTAGGCTATGGGGTGCAGTGTAATTGTTAGGGAGATAGATTGTATATGTTTTACTAATAAATAACTTATAGTTGAAAATTAAGTTGGTTTTTTTGTTGTTCTTTTTTTTTCAATGGAAGAATACAAAAGGAAGTAATTGTGCACTACACCTTGTTTTCACCACTGTTCTCTGTAATACTGAGAGGCTTCTGTGTGGTTTTAATTTAGTAATTACTACTTCTTTTTTTCATAATAATTTCTTAATACTGAGTTAGCTAATGATTAATCTAACACCAAGCTCTTGAATTCTGATGTACTGCAAGGGTGAGTAAATGCCACACTTCAGTAGCAACAATCATATCTCTCGTTTTAAGCCAACTAAGGATTATAACTTTATTTAATTAAAATCTCAGGTTGTGACTCTGATGTAAAATTTCTATTTTTACTTCAAAACTGCTTACCATTTATAGCATGTAATTCCATGCCTCAGTTATTAAATATTTTTGTCTAAATAAATGTCTGTTTGCAGAATTTATTTGAAGTTGGTTCCCATAGAAACAATTAAGGGGGAATCATGGTTTTATCCCAAATGTCTTTTATTTTCATTTAAGAGAAACCATCAACTATACTGATTGCTGCCTGCAGGTGGATAAATTTCATTATTGTATTCTCTGGTCTGTGTCCCTGCATGTCAACTGTGACACTGCATCAACAGTGTAACAATAGTGACCACCCTGACAGAGCATTGCAGTCAGGTTTACACAAAACTGAAGGGTTGCAGGTAGGGCTCAGTGGAATTTGGTTGATGGATAATCTTTGTGATGGCTTCCTGCAAAGTGAGGCATGTCACCCTGTTAGAAAGATGTCCAAACTTAAAACAAATGTACACATTTTGAAACAGCTGAATTGGAAAGCATACTCTTTACCTGCCAAGTTAGGAGCTTAGTAGTAATCATGCCCTCTCACTGCTGACTCTGGCACAAGCTGTAACTTCTCTTGCCTTTCTGATCTCTAAAATACCTTATTACAATTCCCTGTTTCTCAAGCTGTCTGTAAATGCAATTCTCTGTCTAATCTTCTTTCTAGGGAAAAAAAAAAAAAATAATAAAAAAAATTGACAGTGTGGTGAATTCATGCTTTCTCAGAGCTTTCTGAAGACCCCCTCTGAAGAGATGCTACTGGGAATAACATCATGCATGCATCCCATACAGAGCCTACAGGCATTCCATGAACACTTATTCTCTAACACCTCAGGGATACCACTTTTCCCATTAGCCTGGGCTGCACACAGGTCAAGGTTTCTGAAGTGTTTCTGCTAGGTGTAACCCATTTGTGTCTTTCTTCCACCGCAGGCAGAGTTCTCATCTGCAAGTACCTTCTGACACCCATACTGTTCCCCCTCTGCTATCATGTTTATATTTCATATCTGCCATTCTTAAGTCTGCAGAGATTGAGGCAGATGAGACAAGCAGGAGCTGTGAACACTGCCGTGATGTGTTATCTGGATCAGACCCATGCCTCATTTCCTGAGCCTCATGTTGTGTACTAGCACCACTCTCAAACTAGCAGTTCTCCAGCACAACAGCAGCTTAACTTGAAAGCTGACAGTTGTTGCAGACTTTCTCAGGCCACATTGGTGTGCTACAAAACCTTCACCAGGCTTCTTCTGGAGTGAGTGGGAGGAGGTTGTCTTCTGCCTTGGTATAAACCTGAAGGGAAGCCACCGTACTGCCAGACCAAAGCTTCAGGTGTTCCTGAACTTCTCTGTCTTTGCCTTCCAGCTGGTAACAGCTTCACTGCCTGCTGAAAAGCAATGGCTAGGTACATGTGGTTGGTAAGTAGCATTTAAATGGTGTAAGAGAGTTTTCACAATAAAGGATTATTTTCAATATAAAAGAAATATCCTGAGGCACCTTTCTTGCTATTGACTGCATGCTGTATTTCTGGTTTCTCAGATATATTAAAAAATGATACCTGCATTCTCCTCTGCTGGTGGAAAATATACAAATCTCCAACAAATGTTTCCTCATACTTTTTTAATTCCATAAGTAAGAAGAAATTGCTTATAATCAGACAACCTGGGAAGATGAATATGGGAAAAGACTTGCTTGTTAAACGTTAGTTGCTTACAGAATGTTCTCTCCAATCTGTACTTCAATTAGTTTCTTACACTTACACATTTCTGCACAATGAAATTTAAGTGTTTTTACCTGTGAAATCTGAATTTACAGAGTGTTTTCTACTCCCCAGTATGTTTGGTGCACACCCTAAGGACAGTAATTCATAGTCTGATTGGCTGTGTCAGCCTATTGCCCCAAACTTTTCACTTTGTGTGCTAGATTTAACTGGAGTTAAATCCAGTTGGTGGCTGGTCACTAGTGGTGTTCCCCAGGGCTCAGTGTTGGGGCCAGTCCTGTTTAACATCTTTATCAATGATCTGGAAGAGGGGATCAAGTGCACCCTTAGTAAGTTTGCACATGGGTAGGTGTTGATCTGCTTGAGGGTAGGGAGGCTTTTCAGAGGGATCTGAGGGACACGGTTTAGTCAAGGACTTGTCGGTGTTAGGTTAATGACTGGACTTGATAACTTTAAAGGTCTTTTCTGATCTAGGCAATTTGTGATTGTGTGGTTCTACTTGTATAGCTCATTCTGTGCTCAAATGTATTTTCTTCATTTGTCCTACTATTGGTTTTTGTATGGGTGAGTCTCAGAGCACAGGTTATTTTCTCTGAGGCAGAGGAAAACTTCTAACACAGAAAAGCAGCAAGTGGTTAATACCTGCTGTGTCCTGATCCTGCAGAGCTGCATGGGTGGATCTACCAGCCTTGCTCCAAGAGCTGCTTCAGTAGTGTAAAGCTGAGACCTACAGACGTGAGGTGCAGGACTTTGCGTTCACAATAAGGCTTTCTCAAATCCTGGTCTACAGAACTACTAAATTAATGTAAGATACCCTGTGTCTACAAAAGAGGTGCAGAAATTAGGTTTTCAAAGATTATAAACTGTTCAAAAATGAAACTGTCAGTGTTGCAGACACCCTTTTTTGTCCTTGGTGAAACCCTCAAGGAAGCACATAACCTGCTATAGTAGGATAGGAACTGCACTGTACCACTGTGTATTCACAGTAGAATTCTTTCTAAAAAGCATATATGCCCTTCTCTTTGCCTGTTCAAATGCTGTGTTGAAGCAGGGCACTTGATACTACCTCTATTAACACTAAAACAAAACTTCATTTGGCATCAACTGCTTCATGGAGTCACTGGATTAATTTGAAATGGCATTTACATGACAGAAACAAGAGACTCAGAATGTGACGCAGCAAGTTGTCCTGCAGACCTAAAGAGAGACAATCGGGAAACTCTTCCAGCACTCCTGCTTGCTGAAGTGGCTTCCTGCTGAGCATTGTACCAAGCAACCTCTCTACCCAGTTTCTGAAATGTGAAGGGGTTCTATCTGAGCTATTTATCACCCAGCACAAACCTTTCATTCTGAGGTTTCTGCCTTTTCCTGAGCCATATAAATACTTTAATCTAATAGGCCAAGAGACAGGTCTTGTGTTTGTCTTACAAGAAGTAGACCTTTCAAGCAAGTCCTTTGCTGCCAGAGGAAATAATCTAATTTTTAACTGACTCTAAATACATATTATCATAGAATCATAAAGGTTGGAAAAGACCTTTCAGATCATCAAGTCCAACTGTCTACTCAACACCACCATGCTTACTAAAGCATATCCTGAAGTGCCATGTCTACATGTTTTTTGAACACCTCCAGGGACGGTGACACCACCACTTCCCTGGGCAACCTGTTCCAATGTTTGACCACTGTTTCAGTAAATCAGTTTTTCCTAATATCCAATCTAAAGCTCCCTTTACACAACTTGAAACCATTTCCTCTTGTCCATATATGTATGCTATCCCATAGAAGATCTAATGGATGTGCATATACTGAAAGTCCTTTTACTTCCATTGCAGACAAATACAAGACGTCTCTACTTGTGCCCCCAGATGACTGGAAGTCACGCAGACATGGTTGATGCAGTGCAAAGCCGAGGCTGGTAGGTTCTACTTGGAAAAGTATTACATCAGCACCAAATAAGCCAGACCAACAGATTTCTAGCAGCTTGTCCAGAAAGTTTCCATGTGTCTGCAAAGGTTTTTATGTATTTACCTTACATTATGACTTGAGTAGCAGTACTCCAATATTTTTTCCCACTTCTAAATATTTATTTGCTTATTCTCTGAAAATTCTATTATCAACACCCACATGTCTATTTTAATAGCCTTTCTTATGAAGTAAGCAAACAAAAATAAATTTAAAAGTCAAAAGTAGAAGGGGCTTTGTTGTAAAGATATCTTTGTGTGGAGGATAAGAAAAGGTACAGATAACACAGGAAATTGCTTTGGAAGACCTGTGTTGTCATTCTGAAGAATTTGAGACAGTCACAGAAAGAAATTGTACAGTTCTTAAAACTGACAAGCCTATTTCAGATTTCTGTTCATCTGCATTGATTTTGGGTTCTGCAAATAGTGCAGCCAACTGTCTTCTTACAAAGTAAAATCTCATAGCATGTTGGCACAAAAGCAATGTTTTCTGTGCAAATTTTGGCCTCCAGTGCATAGATTGGATGTTACAGATCAGCAAAATTATTTACTCGACAAATGTTTAGTGGACAAACTGAGAATAGAAGCAGGCAGAGGAACATTAGCTCATCCTATTAGCTCATTTGTAAATCAGGTATAAGATTGGAAAAATTTATTAATATCCTGACAATCCTTTTACTTACAACAGTATAACTCTGTTAACTTTAGGGAATAGGATCCTGATTTACAGTAGTCCTTCTCAGGGCTGTTTATAATTTCAAGTACAGCCTGAGCTAACTATGGACTTCAGCTGACAGCTGTGTCAGTTCAAGGAGCGATCCCTAACAGGTTTATTGTAGATCATAGTGTTGACAGGGTTATGCAAGCTGTTAGCATAGTAGTGGAATTCCTTTTATCAGAGCTGAGAGTGGAGGTTTTTCTCATACTGTCATAGTTTAACTTAACTGGCAACCAAATAAGACACAGCAACTTGCAGCCTCCCCCTCC
>NW_010309015.1:0-254 GCF_000700745.2 Antrostomus carolinensis
TTCCTGGCCTCTTCATTGTCTTTGGCCTCCCACCCCTTTTCGGCCTCCACCATCTCCTTGGCCTCCCACACCTTTTTGGCCTCATCTTTCTCATTACCATTTCAACCCTTTTTGGCCTCCACATACTTATTGGCCTCCAACCCCATTTTCAGCCACTACTTTCTCCTAGGCCTCCCACCACTTTTCGGCCTCTACTTTCTCCTTCGCCTCCCACCACTTTTCAGCCTCCACTTTAAATGCAGCCTTCCACCCCT
>NW_010309016.1:0-4241 GCF_000700745.2 Antrostomus carolinensis
TATATATATATAAATTTTAAATTATGGATCATTTCAAAATTAAATTTTTAAATGTTTTCATATATACACTTAAAATTATAAATAACTTAGATTTTTTTACGTTTTGTATATATTTCAAATTAGAAATAATTCAGAAATTATATTTTTAATATATATATCAAATTAGAAATAATTTAGAAATGTTATATATATTTCAAATTATGAAAAATTCCAAAATCAAATCTTGACATGTTTATATATACAAATTTTTAAATAGAAATAATTTAGAAATTAAATTTTTATATTTGCTCTGTATATACATTTAAAATTATAAATAATTCAGAAATTAATTTTATTTTTATTATTAAAAATAAGGATTAATCCCAAATTGCGGAATCGTCTCTCGTCCTCCAGAGCATGAGCTAATAGATATAATCTGAATTTTATTGCCTATTATTTGAAAAAACTGCTTTAATTTAAGATTTAATTTTATTTGCTCAAAATACACCATGATCACTTAATGAATATTAATTTCTATTAATCAAGCCCCAGCGCAAGCCAATGGGTTGAGGGTTTTGCAATTCCATGTGAAATCATGGGATCATGGAATTATGGAATCATGGAATTATGAAATCATCGAATCATGGAATCATCAAATCATGGGATCATTGAGTCATGGAATTATGAAATCATTGGATCATGGAATCACTGAATGATGGGATCATCGAATCATAGAATTATGGAATCATCAAAACATGGGATCATCAAATCATGGAATTACGGAATCATGGGATCATGGAATCATTAAATCATCAAATCATGGGATCATTGGATCATCAAATCATAGAACATTGTTAGTTGGAAGGGACCCACAAGGATCATAGAGTCCAACTCCTGTCCCAGCACAGGACAAGCCCAACATTCACACCATGTCCCTGAGGGCCTTGGCCAAGTGCTTCTTGACTATCATCAGGCTTGGTGCCATGAGCACCTCCCTGGGGAGCCTGTTCCAGTGCTCCACCACCCTCTGCCTCAAGAACCTTTTCCTCATGGCCAACCTCACCCTCCCCTGCCACATCTTCCTGCCATTTCCTCTGCTCCTGGCATTCGTTGGTGGCCAGAGAGAAGAGATCAGCGCCTGCCCCTCCTCTGCCCCTTGGGAGGAAGTTCTAGACCCCCAGGAGATCTCCTCTCAGTCTCCTCTTCTCCAGGCTGAACAAACCAAGTGACTTTAGCTTCTCCTCCCAGAGAACATCCCTTCTCCTCAAACAACGACCATCATGTACCAGTTCGGCCCAGTTACATCTGAGACCAGAGAACAAGGAACTGGGAGATGCCAACATCTCTGCGATGGGTTAGAGAAGGTGGCGATTTCGGAATAAAACCGTTTGGTGGAGATAAAAGGGTTGGAAACGGGCCAAGAGATGGACTAAGCGTGTGCAGAAGAAATACTAATTATAATATACATTAAAATATACATATCCTATAATATCTTACATAGAATATACATAAATATTATATATAACATATTATGTTACGTTACGATACATTCTATTGTATCAGATCATATCGTACCGTATCACAGAGTATCATATATCATCTCATAGTATATGATATATAAAATATGTATATGATACGGTATGGTGTGATATATGGCAGCAATAAATAATATCTATTATTTCCATATATGGGAACATATATACTATACTGAGAATAAACCCAAATATATTCTATATATGACATATTTTTATATCATATATCATCTAACAGTATATAATATATATGTTATATATGGTATGGTATGATTATATATGAGATATGATATGATATGGGATGATTATGATACAATACAATATGATATATATATATATGGAGCAATAAATAATATCTAGTATTCCTATATATGGGAATATATACACTATAATGGGAATAATAGCAAAGATATTCTATATATGACAGACTTTTATGTCTTATATCATAGTATATGATATATATGGTATAGTATGATGATCTGATATGATTTGATATGAGGTATGATATATGATATACAAGATGTGATGTGATATGATATCTATAGGAGCAATAAATAACACCTGGTATTCCTATATGATATGATATATATGGGAGGAATTAATAATATCTAGTATTCCCATATATGGGAATATATACACTATAATGGGAATAATACCAAATATATTCTATATATATGACATATTTTTAGATCATATATCATCTAATAGTATATTATATGTATGTTATATATGGTATGATGATATATGATATATATATATCATATATATGATATATGAGATATAAAACTATATATATAGATATGATATGATTGATATGATATGGGAGCAATAAACAATATAAGTAATATCTGTTATTCCCATATATAGGAATATATAGACAATAATAGGAATAATACTTAATATATTATAGATATGATGTAATTTAATCTCGATACCCTATATAATACCACATATATTACAGACAGGACATCATTTAATCTCGATAGCACGTATATATATCTATATATATTTAAAAAAAAAACCTTTTATTATTCCAGGGATGGTGCGAAAATTATTCTGATGGCCAAAAAAAAAAAAATATTGGAGTTTTTGAGCAACATCCTTGGAAAATGGAGCCAAAAATTGGAATTTTTCCCTGGATCTGGTTTGCAGTTTTTCCCCTAATAAAAACCAAATTAATAAAACGAAGAGGAAAATTGATTAATTAGGATTAATAATGCTCATTAAAAGCAGATGGGTAGGAAAGTTTCCGAGCAAAAAAAAAAAAAAAAAAAAAATAGAAGGGGGGAAAAATGCAAATTTTTTCTGCATAAAAAGCAGAGATTTCCCTAATTGCCCCAATCAACCGCTGCCGTAATTATCGCTGCCCAACTCAACGGTCTGAAACGATTCTCTTCATCTCCGGCCACAGTATGGAGCCGTGGAAAAGAAAAAAATATATTTAATTTTAAGAAAAATGAAATCTGGACTCTGCAGAAAGCAGCTTTGCTAATGATGTGTTTATCAAAAAATAAATAATAATAATAAAAAGGCAATTTCTATTTAATGGTGATTATTAGAGAGAAATTAAACTTCCCAGAGTGGAAGGAGCCACGCAGGAGCAAAAAAATCCCCCCAAAAATCCATTTATTTCACTCCCAGGACTTTTGGGCACACGTCTGTGCTGGTCTGCATGGAAATAGGGGTGTGTGTGTGAAGGGATATGCAAATGAGATGCAACTATATGCAGATAGGCAGATGAGTATGCAAATAGGCATGCAGATTTGTGTATGGAGGCAGCAAGTTGCAAATGGATGTGCAGGTGTAAACGCACACATGCAAACGTGGAAGTGCCCACACCAATCAGCATGCACAAATATGCAAATTGATATGCAAATAGCCATGCAAATATGCAAATGGTCATGGACATGCTCGTGCAAACACGCAAATGCAAACATGTAAATGCATCTGTAAGCACGCACATGTGAACATGCACCTGCGAACATGCAAACACATGCAAATATGCAAATGCACATGCAAATGCTTACCGTAGCATGCATTCAAGCATGCAAACACATGCAAATATGCAAATGCACATGCAAATGCTTACCGTAGCATGCATTCAAGCATGCAAACACATGCAAATATGCAAATGCATATGTAAATGCACATGTAAATGTTCACACACAAACGTGGAAATGCCCACGCCAACTGGCACATGCAAACATGCAAATGAGCATGTAAAAATGCAAATAGCCATGCAAATGTGCAACTAGAAACATGGAAATGCACACGCAGACATGCGAATCTACATGCAAACGTGTGTCCTTGAAGGCAAACACGCGTCCAAGCGCACACATGAACACGCAGCTACAAACATGCAAACGCACACGTAAATATGCATGTGCACACTCAATCATGCATATGCAAACATGCAAATGCCCAAATATGACACTGCACATGCGTGTGAATGTGCAAACACGCGTGCAAGCACGCACACAGGATTTTTTTTTGCTCCAAAAGAGTGCAAAATGGGGTTTGATGGCAGAAATTCAACTTTTTGGTTGAATTTCATTCTTTTAAAAAAATTATATATTCCTTATTTCCAGCACAAAAATATTCCTTTTTTCCCCAAAACAACAACAACAAAATCTCTTTGCAACCAGTTCCTGTGTCGGATTAAATAAATTTGGGGGATTTTTTTTTTTTTAATTATTAGCAAAGCAAATTTTTTTTTATTTAAAAAAAAAA
>NW_010309018.1:0-13672 GCF_000700745.2 Antrostomus carolinensis
GGGGGAAGCTGAAATTGACACTTAAAAAAATAAACAAATAAATCTCGGATTTGTGTAAACATGTGAGGAGCGGCATCGTCACTAAAAAGTGGAAGGGCTGATTCCTCTTTTCCCTGCACTTTGTCTTAGATAGGAGCGATGTTGCCCCAGAGCTGAGGAAGGTGCCGGTGTGACAGCTGCATTAACCGCCTGTGCCTGTGCTTCCAGCCTGCTGCAGCTTCCAGATAGAGCAAAGGATGTCCTCACCTTCATAAAAGTGTTAAAACCTGCATATTATAGCTCATTTTGGTTTAACCTGAGATTTGTTCCCCCCCCAAAAAAAAATGCTTGTCTTATTTTTGAAGGTGTCAATGTGACAGTTGCATTAACCGCCTGTGTGTGCGCTTCCAGCTTGCCATAGCTTTGAGAGAGAGCAAAGAAAGTCTTCACCTTCAGAAAGATATTAAAAACCTGCTTGTTCAGTCTCATTTTGGTTTAACCTGAGATTTGTTTCCCCCTAAAAAATGCTTATTTTTGAAGGTGCCAACATGACAGCTGCATTAACCACATCTGCGTGCGCTTCCAGCTTGCCATAGCTTTGATAGAGAGCAAAGAAAGTCTTCACCTTCATAAAGATATTAAAAACCTGCTTGTTCAGTCCTGTTTTGGTTTAACCTGAGATTTGTTTTCCAAAAAAATGCTTGTTTTATTTTTAAAGATGCCAACATGACAGTTGCATTAACCACCTCTGCGTATGCTTCCAGCCTGCCATAGCTTTGAGAGAGAGCAAAGAAAGTCTTCACCTTCATAAAGATATTAAAAACCTGCTTGTTCAGTCCTGTTTTGGTTTAACCTGAGATTTGTTTTCCAAAAAAAAAATGCTTGTTTTATTTTTGTCAAAGCACACAGATGTCCCACCGAGCTGTGGATAAGCCAGGAGAGCGCAGACAGTCGTGTGTCACCGGTACGATGTAGTGATCAACACCTTGGTGGAAAGGGTTGTGCAAAGGCAGTGCAGGGCAGGCTGGTGTGAAAGCTAAAGGCACTACCTGGAGTGTTATCACAGCTCAGCTGGGCTGTAATAGCTTGCTTATGTCATAGTCATGCAAAACATGCTTTTAACCAGACAGGAGTAATTTTATTTCAAGCAACAAAGAATGTCCTGGCAACCTGGAAGCAAGGAGGAAAGATGTGTAAATAAAGATGATGTTTGGAGCTGTCTGGCTTTGTGGTGGTTGATACTCCTAACCAGTCATCACCCCTGTTCTTTGGCAGTAGGTACTGAAATCAGGCTTTCCCAAAAGACATTTTTATAACAAAACCTCTTGCCCCTTAATTTTATAGGTGTTCTGTGAGGGTGAAGCTGAGCTGGAAGTTCACCACAAGCCATCTTTACCAGCGTAATACTTCAGCCTTCTGGCATTAAGGACCTAAGAAATAATCCCTCAGGTATGTTGTAAAGACATATAGCAACCAATAACTGCCACTCATATTTTACAGGCAGAACGTTATTCTACACTTGTAAATTGGCTTTGCTGTGACACTAACAGAGAAGAATTTTGCTTCTTGCTTGTGCAATCATTTCTTAAGATTCATTTTTTTTTAATGTATCTAATCATATTCTGGGAAGCAGTGCAGGAAGTATGAGCCCAGAGTATAATTATGTATTTCAAAGGCAGTAACAGCAGAGGGAGCATGATTTACCATTTAGTAGAAGAAGTTTTTCAGTCTTGGTTTAAGTCAGGAATCCAGTCTGTTTATAATTTCCATGCTGTGCAGGTTGGCAAACTTCCAAAGAAGCAAGCTGTAAACATAGATGCTTTTCCTATGACTCGTTCTGATTTTTGTGTATCACTTTCTATATGTCTGAGAAATGAGAACGTGGAGTGCGATAGGGGCCACATTCTAGGGTGATCTTAGAGTCAGCCCCTGCACCTCTGAGATAATGTCTGATTTTAATTAAATTGCTGATATTATTTGAAAGAAACAGTTCACTGACAAACCTTTTTATATAAAAACAGGAAGATTATTTTTTTAAATGCTATACAAGCACATAGAAGGTTATGTTAAGTATCATGATATACTAAAATTATAGGTGTTGAACAGTAAAATGCAGTGGAAATTTTAATACTGAAAAAATCAGCTCTAGTGGAAAGAGAGCATGCAATCTTACTGTGGGATTTGACTCTGGTCTGCTTGGTATGGGATGAGCTTGCAGATGCTGCAGAGTAAGATGCAAACAGATTTGCTCTACCTTAGAGTCGCATGAATTTTTTTTGTGTGCTGGAGTGTGGCAGAAATAGTCTTTGCTATGGTTTAAAAAAAAACCCCAACATCTTGGGTGTACAATAAAAATGCTTATAGTTTCTAAGGTTATTATAATGCAAGCGATTTTCTATTAGAAGAAATGCATGCAGGTTTGCATTAATGTGCTGTATTCTTGCTAATGTGTGCAAATGAACAGCTTTTCCTCCTTTTCTCTTGGCTGGCCTTGAAAAATACAAGGCACTCATGTAGCATTATTTGCTAGGCAATTATAATTGTTTTCAGATGCATGTTAAGCCCTTTGGCAAGAAAGGTAGTGGTGTTGGCATAAGCTTTTTTTGAGCAGTAAATCCAATGTGTACTGGAGGAAGGAGCTGGGAAGCAGTTACTGGATGAAGAGAGAAGAGAACTGACTGGTGAGGAGGCACCTCATGTTGGAAGGGAGCAATGCTTGTTGTGTCTCCTGGGGTATGACCAAGAGCGAGCTCTTGAGTTTTGACATGAGGCTCAGGATACAACAGTGTGGTCTGATAGGTGTTTAAATCCAAAGCTCTTTGGGTCAGAGGTGTGGTTGAACATTGGAGCATCTGACTTCATGTGGATAATGAATTTTGGCCCTGAATTACATGTTTCGAAGTCTTCAGCCAATGGTTTAAAAAAATCCCACAACATTGCTTGCTTTCTTGGGGTAACATTAATATGCTTCCTTAGTATTTAATGATTTTAAAATAGTTTTATAGCTGCCATCGTGTGCCAGGCATCTCCTGGCGAATGTGTCAGGCTCATCTGCAAGACTTGAAATACTGCTACAAGCTGGATGTTTTTTATGGCTGCTTTTCTTGTAGAGATATTGAGAAGCTCTTCCTTGGCAACAGCCCAAAAATCTGCTTACAATTAAACCTGTCTTTTTGGCTCTAAATAAGTAAGTGATCTTGCAGGTTTTTCTTTGTATTATTTTCCACTTAATTATAATTAGCCTTATCTATAGCCATCAATACTGATAGCAGGTTGTTGCCTACTTTTGAAGCTCCATTGTTTGTGGAGGGGAGAGGGATGAAGCCAGTTGCACAGTCAGTTCAGTTACTTCTTGCTGTGTCTGCAGCAGTAAAGCAGTGGGTGGAAGGCACTGGCATTTGGAGAAACCCCAAACAAACTTGTCTCATCCAAGAGCCCAACCTCAAATTACTGTTTGAGGAAGGACCATTCTTCAGAGCGTGGCATATGGGCGTCAACTGTACCTGTGCCAAGAACCCATCTGTGGCCTGAGGTGACTTTGAAGTAGTGATTTGTTTGTTAGATTTCACTGTGATACTTTAAATTTAGATCCATTGTGGAAGCAGCTGTTTCAGTGGTGATTTTCCAGGTGTCTTTAATAGCACAGAAGAGGAGGCAGGCTGTGACCCTTATTTGTGTCATCAGCTTGTAAGCTGTTGCATTGTGATGGTTCAGAAAAATGGTGTATTAATCAGTTTTTGACAGTATGTGGTTATAATCCTTTGTCTCACAAACTTTATTGCCCTGTAGCACAGTGTGGGTATCAATCTGTAAGAATAGAACCAGACTAGGGAACAGTAGTCTACAGAAGAAACCATTGCTGTATGTTCAGGGAAAAAATTAAACCAAAAATCTGTAAGAAATAGAAAACTAGATCTGTTAGGAGTCATTAAAATGTGTCATGAAGGAAGCATGTCACAGAGAATGTCTGATGACCTAAGGCACTGGCAGAGCAGTGACTTATTCTGTGCTCAGTCCTGGTAAGGTTCTGAAGCAGTGAGCTGGCAGTCTGCTGAGCAGTGATGGGACACAGGTTTTTTTGACTGTAATTTTGCATAGATCAATGAAGCTCAGTGCTTTCTCTTGGCTTTTGAGCCATTACATCTGTTTTAGCTGTTATTCAACTGCACTGCTATCTTGCTTGTGAACTACTTTGGAGTGACTGTGAGGTAATGTCATCTGAGTTTTGTGGGCTGGAGACTGAAATACAGACTGAGGAAGAAATGCATTAATGGTGGCTGAAATTAATGCTGTGAAACTTTTTTCTCCCCTTACCTAGTTTTTGGAAAGAGGAGTGACCTTGCTGGCAGCAGTTTGGAGCAGCTAAATCACACCCCAGTTCCATACCTCCCCTGGAGAAGCCTGATAGCAAAGGGAGTGCTGTCATGTCTAAGTGGTGGAGTGGAAGAATACTGTGGTTGTGTTTTTTTTCTGGAGTTCAGGTGATCAAAATGAGAGTTCACAATACAGCAGGAGTCACACTCTGGCCTGATTTGCCATAAAGAGCAACAATAAGGGGTGTGACTTCTATTCTTTAAATTGCATGGACTGGTTTTATGTTGTTCCACTTAGTTTAATTCTTCTTCATAAGTCTGTACAGATTTGGAGCCTGGATGAAGGACTTACTCCCTGTTTTTAGTTGGGCTGTCAGGCAATTGGAGGATTTCTTCTGACTTGTTTTGTTCGAGGCACACCTGGGAATGAAAGCTGACCTCAGGAGTGAATGGACAGCCATGAGATAGGAAACTGGAGATGTGATTTGCACTATCATGTGTGCTACTACTGTTACTTTTGTTTTAAAAAAAAAAAAAAGCTGCAGAATGCAAATCCAGTCCCTTTATACACCCTTGTGCCAGCTCAGGGGCACTTGCTGTGGCTCTTTAGCGGGATGAAACAGGAGAGAGGTAGATGTTTTTAGTCCCTCTAGTTTCAGCATGTGTGGGTAGATGTGCTGCCTCCTGTCTGAAGGAAGACTCTGTGAGGATCATGCTCTTGTTCTTGTGGCATACAAAGGAGACTGCAGCCTATCAGTTTGATCAGAAGTGGGAACCTTAAAGGGACCTAATGAGTAATAGGTATTTGTTTCCTCTTCTGACCTGCAAATGTTCTCCCTGTGGCTCGTGTGGGAGCTGGCTTGAATCCCCACTGACTGGATATGAAATTCAGAGTGGGTGAGAAACTGATAACCCTGGTAGATGTGCAAGTAATTTTTCTTCTTTAAGTCAAGTCCACATTTTTATATCTTCTTGATTAAAAAATTTTTAGAAAGCTTATTAAATTCAGTCTAACTTGTGGAGAAATATTCCATCCTGGTCTATTTCATCTACAAGAACCCTTTTTCCTTCTGCCAGTGCTCTCTGACAGCACTCTAAAAAAAAGGAGCAATGATTCATTGAGGTCCTGTTTGAGAAGTGAAGTGTTTGTACAATATCCATTCGGTTGGCTTTTTAGCTCTACTGGCTGGGCACATTTAAGGGAAAGAAAGGAGCAAAAATTCAATATCTGCTGTATGCAGTGAAGTGAGCTCTACTGTGAGTGTTGCTGGAACAGCTTCTCCCTACAGTAAGAACTGTCTCTCAGGTGTAAGTGCTCATCTCTGAGGTACCCGTGGCCTTGGGATCCCTCTGCTGATGACACTTGATGATCCAGGGCAGTGCACTTGTCCTGGGCACTCTTAGAGCTTTTGCTCAGGGTGATGTAAACTGCCTGCCCTTGATTCCTGCATGGTCACAAGCCTCCTCAAATGTTACTGTTCTCACTTAAATAAAAGGAGATCTTAAATTCACCTGTACAGCATGTCTTTGTTATTTGGAGATGCTGTTGGAGGGGTGTGGGGGAAGTGCCAGGAGTGTAGGCAGTATTTGTCAGACACAGACTTTATATCTGGCATTTCTATGCAACTAAGTTCTTCTGTTCTCTGTTTGAATAAAACTCTATATTATAAACACTTGTCTCAATTTAGTTCTTGAGGTAGGAGGTGTTAATGTCCCTTCTGCCTCTTACCCTCTTTGGTAGCAGATGGCTTAGCTGTGGTGGGGTGGGCATGCATACGTGTGTGTGTGCACACACATGCTTGTTCTGTCCAAGAATGTGGTTATAACATTATGCTCAGCCTCCTGTAATTCATTATTTGTGCTGCTTTTCCCAGTAACAGCTGTGAAAAGAATGTGTACAAACAATTTGAAAACCCTGCAGCCAGGTGTCCTGCTTGTTCAAGCAAGAGCCCATTTCTCTGTTTACTGAGGTTTCTGTTTATTGACTCAAGTAAATCTGAGTAGGAGGGTAAAGCTGTTAAAGATCTGCTATAAAGAGAAGCTGCTAGCTGTAGTAAGTGTTCTTCTTGGCAGATATCCCCAGCCATGAGAGAACATGGTGGGGAGGTGCAGGACAGAGAATGTAGACTGGTGTTGTTTTAACTGGAAAATTCCCTTGTAATCCTTTTGCCAGGCTTTGTGTAGCTCATCCAAAAAACCACTCCATGAAACAACGACAGACTATGCAGATGGACAGTTATGGCTTAATATATCCAAATTAATGTACTTCCCAAGTGCTCTTGACTTACTGTGCTTTCTGCTACATCACTTATTGTGGCTTTTAGTATTGGCAGACCTCTGCATGGTACTGTTCATTCAGCTTCTCTCCATTCTCAGATTACCCATGTACTAGTTCTGAACTAACTTAAACAAGCAGTTTGGGAATATGTGGTTTGCAAGGGGGTGAGAAACAGAAGAGCAAAAGGAGAAGACTTATTATGATGCTGTGAGACATTTTCCTGCTTACTCATGCTTGCAAACTGTTGTGGGAAATGTTTCTGATTTCTCATGTAGTCTTTATAAAGCAAGCAAAAGAATAATTTAAAAACAATCATCTTGCCAGGTGGTAATAATGCATTGCAGAGAACAGAACTATTTCTAATGTTCTTAGTGACAGTAGTGTCACTGATGTGTTTGGTGTTTGTCCTTGGCACTGCTGAGCTCAACTGAAGGTGAGGGCTTCTGTCATGCTGTGGGCTTGAAAAACCCAGAAGGAAAGGGTGGTATCCACCTTCCACCTTCTGTCTCATGTTGTGTAGAC
The DNA here is from genome assembly GCF_000700745.2 of Antrostomus carolinensis. Taxonomy (NCBI): domain Eukaryota; kingdom Metazoa; phylum Chordata; class Aves; order Caprimulgiformes; family Caprimulgidae; genus Antrostomus; species Antrostomus carolinensis. Next base: position 7,093 of record NW_010309018.1, read on the forward strand.
AGATATGTGGAGCCCAAGGGAACAATGAGCTGGAGTTGTTCCAGAATTATCTTATTTTAGTACCTTCCCACTTGCTGCATTGCTTGACATTTTAGGATAGTCCATGTATTTTCTCTTCTTCCTCTTCTCCATCCCCATTTCTCATCAGATTTAAGTGATTCCATTTTCCCCCAAAAAACTGTGTGTTATTTACTGTATTTGGAGTAAGAGCAGGTTGCAAATGGTCATTTCCAACAACCAGTTTACAATGGGTAAGAAAAGAATAATTGCTTCTTGGATTAAGGTGTCATCTTCCTTCACCTGTGTGCACAGGTGTTGAGAGCTTGGTGTCTGAGCAGCAGCACTCATAGATGAGGGCTGGCTCTGGTGGCTGCTGCTGCATCAGCTCTGGAGAGAGCTGTGGGATGGTCCAAGTGCAGTGCAGGCTCCTCATAAATCCCCTGGAAGAGCCAGTCCTGGCCATCAGATCTACCAGGAGAATTACAGCTCCCAGGAGGCTCTTCTATATGGACCTTGCATCCCATATTTCTCTTGTCTGCCTGTCTGCTCAGACTGGCTTTCCTCCCCATGCCCTCGGTTGGCTGTGCTCTTAGAAATGTCAGAGTCAGCTTCAGTCTCCATCTCAAGGGGCTGGATTTCTAAGATGGCACAGCCTTTGAAATACAGAAGTATAAGGGCTGTGCCTGGTATGCTGGCATGATGCATCTTAAATAAGCAGAGTTGGAAATTTCCCTTTCAACTTTTCCAGCCACTGCTGCCACTCTGATGCTCTGTTTCTCTATTTGGCTTTCTCACTATTTGTCTTTCTGGACAGTTTTTATATAACTGGGTTTCACAGCATGCTACACCATTTAATTTAGACTTTTATTATTATTGGAGTATAATACAACTTTGTATACTCACTTATTTTCCAGCTATAATTATGCATAACGTGGAAAGCATTGAGCTGCTGTTGCAGCTGTCTCTGTGGATAAATCTATTGCTTCCATTAATTCTGTCAGGTGGGCAGCAGTGTCCTCCATATAAATCCTGAGGAGTATACCAGGTAGCATGTGAAACTGTTAGTAATAGCTCCTGTGGTTAAAGATTACTTTTGTTTTCATGCTTTACTGATTAGAATTCAGTCTTTCAAGGGCATAAATAATTTTCATGAGGGTGAAGGGACTGAAGATGAAGATTAATGCCTTGAGTTTTTTCTCATGAGTAAGTTAATTGTTTTTACTCCTCCTTTTCCTTTTGATTTGTTACAGGTTTGAGCTGTCTTGAAGATGAAGCCCTGGCTGCAGTTGGTGTTCTTTACCTGTATTTTTTTGATCTGGCACACAGAAGCAGAGTTCTTCACCTCCATAGGTATGGAAGGAACTAATATGTGATGTTGTGATGTAGTTAATGTGATTGCCAAAACTGTAAAAGTTTACAGATGAAACATTTGGCTTTTATCATATGACCCTATCAAACACTCTCCACATTTGAAGAAGCTGTTCTCCTGCATCCTGGATGCTCTTCTGCACAGTGTCAGTGCAATTTGTTTGCAGTCAGGTAACTTCACACATTGTGACCAACATGATACAAGTTTCTTTGGGGACTCTTAGTAAAATCAGACAGTGTCTGTGTTTTATTAAGAATTGTGTTCCTGTTGCTGACTTGAACTCAGCACAAACCTTATGCTAAAATGCTTAGTTCTGAATGGGATGTATGAAAATAAGTGATAAATATGTGAAATATTCTTTCACAGAATCTGAAATCTGTCTTCTCAAAAAGCAAGAGTTAGATGTCAGAAGGAAAAACTACTATCTCCCTTACTTTATGTGTGTTTTGTGAGATCTCAGTAAATCCTGAATTACATTGTCATAAAGCATGAAAATAGATTGATTTATTTAATGACAATTTAGTTCTTGTGTTCCAATAGCTGTGCTACAGCCATGTATGATTGTGGTAGAGCCTGAAAATGAGCACAGACTGAGTTTTCTGCTGTGACTTGGTCTAATGTTTTCCTGTGGAATAGTGTGGGGAGTTTACCTCCATAAGGATAATAGATTGATTAACCACAACTGGCTGTTCTCCAGAATACTCTTTGAGCTTGGTGGAGCTGTGTTTGGTAGAAGTCAAAACTCCTGGAGGTTTATTTTGCACCACTGTGTAGTACTGCTCAGCCAGAGCAAGGCAGAGTGGTGTTTCACTACCAAACTCCAGCACATGTTCCTGTGCTCTGGAGCGAGCTCAGCAATATTTAAATACACATATATTATTTGGTTATCTTTTTTCCTCCCTAAGTTCAGTAGCTTTTTGTACAAAGTTACTGTGAAAGATCACCTTTTTATACATTTACCTATTACTGAACTTTTCCTAACTCTGAAAATAGCACAGCCTGCTGACTTCCATCTGCTTTATCATGCCTCATTAATAATTACTTTGGAATGCTGAAACTAAAGCTGTGGCTGAGTTTATAAATCTCATCCGGTCTTTTCAGCGTTTGGTGGTTGAAAAGCAAAATTTGCTGTAGCAATTAGGATTGACATGCTGGCAATTCCCACTAAGGCTAATCAGGAGAGAGAGTGTGTGTGTGTGTGGGTCAGTCTGTAAACATGAGTCTGAAATTCCTCTGTACTTAATGTTAGGTTGTGTTTCCACAGTTACCCATATTGAAAAGCAGTAATTTTAAGTGATGCCAATGGTTAGACTAATAATTTATTAGTGTGACCTAATCTCTATCCATATGTAGAACAGATGCTTTGGCAACTATTTGGATCTTTCCTTGCTTTGACTCAATAGCTGTGTTAATGTCAAACCTTTCTTTTGATTGTCTTGCCTACAGTTGTAATACTCAAAGTAATTCTGAGGCAGTGGAAGGGTCACAGCAAAGGTACTTGAGCCATTGAAGTTGGGATTTTAAAATCCCCTTGAAGCATTTGAATGCCAGACCTGGATGTCTAATGGCTTTTGTGGTTTACAAGCATTGAAGTGCACAGCCTCAATTAGTCTCTTCCTTGTGGTGGTTTTAATAGCCCTAGAGCATAAAAGGTCTGTGTTCTGTGCCATTGGGAATTGTTACTTTTTTAGGTCCGATTAACATTTGCTCATACTCTGTTTTTTAGGTCAAATGACAGACCTGATTTATGCAGAGAAGGACTTGGTACAGTCTTTAAAGGAATATATCCGAGCAGAAGAGAACAAGCTCGCTCAGATTAAAAGGTAAGGGGAGAGGTCAGTTACATCACACCTTTGTGTCACCACTCTCTGCTGCTAGATCTTATTAGTATTTCTTCAGTAGATAATTATGGTGAGCCCATAGATACTACTTGGTTGTAATTTATTCCCTGCAGAGAGGGGACCTTGCTGCCAGAGATTGTTTAGACTTTGTTTAGAAACTGTTGTCTGCTGAGCTCTTCCCATTTTTCCTTGTACCATCACGGTGCTCCTGTGGAGAAGACCCTACTTGTGTCAGAGGAGCCTTGGGAGTTAGATACCTCTGGGTGCCAGTGTTGTGTGTTACCTGTTGTTTCATGGCATCAGCACTGCTTACAACAGCAAAGTGTGCCAGTTGTGTTGTTAGCAGAGCACACACTGAATCATCGAGTTCCTTCATGTGCAGCACGTCTTGGACGTTATCCTGATCACTTCAATCACTTGAAGGGTTCTTGCTGACAACTCAACTCACATTTCCTGTGTCCCTTAGGAAGACTGTTAATAATTTTCTAGCTGAAAGTAATATCTGATAGGGTGTGACACTAGAAGAGGTCCAGGTTCAGAAGAGCTGAGTGGCTGTAAATGGAGCCATGCTTTACAAAGAATTTCCAAACTCCAGGCTATGTCTGGCAGTTTCATCTCTCTTTGGGGGTATAGGGTGGGGATGAGGCTGTGGAGTAGTGAAATGATATGAATTCCTTGTCACTTATGTACACAAATGTTCATTTCTTGAAAAGCTGCCCTTTTGAGGAAAAGCAATCTCCTCTTCAAGCTTTGTTAATGTCAGTTCACTCTATGTATAAATTGATTGTTTTTAAAAAAGTCTTTTTTTTCTTAAACTGACATATGCAAGTGCTTTTTTAATGTGTTAAATTTTCATTTGACTCATGTTTTGGTCTATTTCCAGGCAAGAGTATTCTGCCACTGTGTCAATATTTGAACCCTTGTACCCTGCTAGTGTATGAGGCACATGCTTTGTAACAGAGGTGCTAAATTTTATCATTTCAATATGGTAACACACTGCAGTACTTTGTTAGTTCTAGAGGTATATTTATGATTTGAAAGCACATTGTGCATCAAGGAACTTGACAGTATTTACTACTTTGTGAAATATTAGCAGTAGTGAAAGTCTAAATTAAAAAAGGAGTGCAGGTGAGCCTGGTTTTAACGTGTTGTTAATCTGATATCCCTGCAAAAGATCTCTGGAAAAAACATCTTACTCTTGTTCTGTTGCAACATCATAGTACAGAGAAGCAGCCAGGTAACCTGCCAATATTTAACCTGAATTTATGTGAAGTTGTTTCTAACCATAGTTCATTCATGGCTTACTGAGTTCGAGATGACAAGCTCAAAGAGGGTTTCTATTCAGTTATCAGCTTATCTCAGTAGAGTGTTTTCCTCTTACTGAGAGAGGAACACACAGCTGGGCCAGATGTTTGTGTTAAGGGATAATATGAAGGGCAACAGAAGAAATTCTCACTGTAGCATCAGCAATATAGTTGGCATTTCAAATGTACTATAAGGCAGAGGGTGAAGTTTCCCACTTCAGCTTTGAAGCTGATCAACCGTGTGATCACTGCCACTGCACTGTCTGAGGGTTTCCAGGCTGAAAATCAAAGCTTAGGGTTTAGTTTCCATCAAGCTCAAAAGCTTTTGGGCTTTTATTTATTCTTGTATTTTTACTAAGACAAGTAAATGACATTCACAGTGATTGTGTGCTGTATCTCATTATTTTCTGAAGTGCAGTGTGCTGAAAATTGATGGCTGAGGCTCATTACAAGTGAGATGCATGCCCACTGTAATAAGGTTTAAAATAGTAAGCAGAGAACAAATTCCTTTTAAAAGATGATTCTAATGTTAAAAAATCAGTTGTACTTCACTCTATCCTTGTAAAGTTGAAAACTTGAAAGCTGGTTGTGATGGCAAAAGTAGCAATAAATTAATTCTAGCTGTGCAATTAGGATGACTTAAGAAGGAAGACATGCATTCATGAATTGCTCTCATACTGAGGTGTACTTTTCTTTTTCCAGCTGGGCTGAAAAAATGGATGTACTGACTAGCAAATCAACCTCTGATCCAGAAGGGTATCTGGCACACCCTGTAAATGCGTATAAGCTGGTGAAGCGTTTAAATACTGACTGGCTGGAACTAGAAAACCTTGTTCTTCAGGATACAACAAATGGTAAGGAGCTAGAGGGGAGAAGGTATCGGAAGATGACCTTACCATACAGTTGCTTGTCCTTGCGTTGGGTAAAGCTGCAAAGTCAGCTCTGGTTTAAATATTATTGCCAAGTTTGTTTGAAACTTAAACTAATAACTAGGCTCTTGTTTACTGGTTACCCAAGTGAGTGGATCTTGTCACTGAAACACATTTCAGTTAAGACTCAGAGAAACTGTTATCTGTCTGAGACCCAGCACATTTTGTTTGGCTTGTGCTGTCTGGGCAAAGCGGGGAACGGGATATACTGAAGTTTTCAGCTCTGGTGGCAAATATGGTTTTATGTTTAGTCTTGAGCTTTATGTTCCTTTATATAAAACTTAGTCATATGCTTTCCCAGTCTGCTGCTTCTCTTGATGATCATTGTTTTTTGACCATGTTGATCAGTAGATAAGATTTAAGAATCAAAATGAGACCCATCCTGAACTGGGGAGGGAATTCCTGTCAGCCCAGCATTAACAGTTGGCAGATGTTGTAGTCAGTCTGTTGGTAACAGGATAATATACAATTGCTATTTGTAAACCTATCCTAAATCAAATATTTCCAGTACTAATGTCTTTTGTATCATATTGTCAAAGTGTCTGCCTGAATCTGCTTCCATAGCTTATTTCTTTTTAAATGCAGGTTTATTTTTACTGGACTCCTTGAAAGTAAGGGAGAAGAGGCTATGCTTTTCAGGCAGAACACTGCATGTTTTCCCTTTCTACTCTGCATATGCTAAAATTTAGGTACTTGGAAGTTTTTTCCAGCCAAGATTTTTATTACCTTTTGGAATAATCATCTTAGATGGAAATAAAATACTTAATTCTATTGAGTACATCTGTCATTAATTCTTTTTCTAAAGGCTTCCTTTTCCAGTTCTGCTTGCTGCATGACTGACTGGGTTGTTTTCCTTCAATTGCCTGCCCTCACTTCTGCCCAACCAACCTACTGTACAACCTTGATATATTTATGTAGTGCATCTAATTTTATTTCTACATGTCACCTGTTTTGACTTGTCTGGTTTAAAAGCCTCTTACCAGGTAAGGTCCTACCCCTGCTTAGGGTATCCTGAATCAGGGTCTTGAGCTCTTATGGCTTTACTGGTTGGAGGACAGAGTATGAAATCATTGATATTGCAAGAGAACTGATGAAAGCTGTGAAGTTTCCATGCTAGAAGGAGACATTACAAGAGAA
>NW_010309019.1:0-271 GCF_000700745.2 Antrostomus carolinensis
GGGGATGCCAAGGTTCTTGTCTCTGGATGATGTGTGATACCTGTAGGGTCGGTGCTGCCCGGCAGTGCGGGTCTTGTCGTGCCTTTCCCAGCCTGGTCTTGACTGTGGTGTGTCCCCTTCCCTTTTAAATCCTCACTGCTGTCCCCCAGCCCGTTGGGGTGTCCTTGTTCTCTGACAAAGCAAGAGAAGCACAGAGACCCCTGCCCATGCATCCCACTGACCACTCCTTGCCCCGCTGGGACAGATCCTGCCCAGCCCTATGATGCTGGAC
>NW_010309019.1:369-962 GCF_000700745.2 Antrostomus carolinensis
GCTGATTTCACATCTCGGGCCCCTTTGTCCCAGGGCCTGGCCATGTTCCCCTCTCAGGCGACTTCCTCGCATTGTCCCAGCTCCGTGGAGTGTAAAACCAGCCGGGCACGGGGGAAACGGCGCTTTCCTGGAAGCACCCGTGCCCGGTGAGGGGCTGCAGCCCCTCCGGTACAGGCAGCTCATGCTCCTGGGAGAGCTGCAAGCACCATCCCGGGCACGTGCCACCAAACCATCCCAACCAGGGTGGGCACATCACCAGGGGAAAGCTTGTGGGCAGTTGGCCTCGCTCCCCCTGTGCCTGGGGGTCTCCTTGGCTGCGGTGCATGGTGATGCGGTGCTGGGGTGCTGAGGGCTGGCCGGGGATGGGGTTTGGGTTGCCAGGTTGCCGTGCTGGGTTTCCTGTGGCTCTTGAGAAAGGTTGGCACCTGGTTTTTTGGTTGGGAAGCATGTGAGAGGGAGGATTGTGACAGCAGAAGGAAGCCAGGCTGCTAGATAGCCACAGCAGGGCTGGGAGAAAGGCTCTGGGGGGTCTGATCCTGCTGTCCACTGCTGCTGGCTTGGTGCAGGGACCTGGGTCCAGCCAGGCTCCGTGG
>NW_010309019.1:989-2663 GCF_000700745.2 Antrostomus carolinensis
GAGCAGCCCCCGCCGGTACCGGGGCTGTTGCTCCATCCTCAGGAGCAGCAGCTCTCAGCCCCTTGGCAGGGATCGGTGTGAGTTCATCTTGGCCGGCACGGTACCGGGCCAAGCCCTGCTGTGTGCGTGGCCACGGGAGGTTCCTGTCCCCGCAGCACGGGCGGATGGCACGTTGGGCTCCTCCTGTGCCAGCCTCACTGGCCAAGTCCTCCCCACGGCACATGCATCTCCCCTTACCTGCCAAAGCTCCCTGACAGGGTCCCAGCTCGTGTTGTTGGACCCAAACACACCCAGCACCGCTCTTTCCACCTGCTGGACTCCAGGGAAGTCACCAAGCCAGCAGTGCCACCAAGCTTGTGGGGACTTTGATTGGTGTCAGCTGTTCCTTTGTCACCCTGCTCCCACCACAGCAGGACACCCCCCCTCTCCCTCAGCCTGTCTGTGTGGGGTCATGGCTTGCCCTGTGCATGGGGACCACACGTGTCCCTTCCACTCCTGCCCTACACAAGGCGTGAGGGGAAGGTGATGGATCACTTGGGATCGAGCTGGAGAAGGAGAGTTTTTATCTGTTTTACCAGATCTCATCACAGGGCTGGGCAGGCAGAGTGCCTTAGCACACTGTTAACTCTGAACCCTACTGATGGACAGTGATGTCATTGACTGTTTTGCTGCTGATGGTTTTCATAGACACATCTCACATAATCCAGCCTTCTCCCCAGAAGCTGAGCGACTCTTTTGGCTGCCAAACCTACCACCCCTGCCAGCAACTTCTGCGGTGCTGTTACCTCCTGTCAGTACAAAAATCAGCTGCTTTAACAGGGAGAGTGAGAAGAGCCGAGAGGCTCTGGCAGATTGGGTGCAGCAGGGTGGTGTTATTCCTCAATGCCCCATGATCCTGCTGGGCACCTGCCCAGGAGCACACGGACATGCTGTGCGGGGCAACATCGGCGTCCTGGCATGGGCCACCCCCTTAAAAAGCTTCCAGCCCCTCCAACCTCAACCACCAGGAGGTCAAACGGCTCTAAGGATCACTGAGGGCTCAGAGGAGTCCCCTCAAGATGTGTGACAGAGGGACAATGTCCCAGGGAGGGTCTGGGTTTGGACAGGGCACAGTATGTTGGTTGTCCCAACAGAAGCTCATCTTGGGCATGCTCTAGGCAAGTGCTGGTGGCAAGGTGGGCAATGCCCAGCGAGCAACGCTCCCTCATGGCATTGGGCATGTGGATGGATGTTCAGTGGGGTCTCACTTTGGGACCTGAGTGGACATCCAGCCCCGGAGGTGCCGTGCGTGCGGATACCGCTCCGGATTCAACAGGGCAGCTGGACCGGCAGCTCCAAGTTCAGCGGGGGGTGAGCTTGGGACAGGAGGTGCTTTCTGTGGCCATTGCCAGCTCCCACCGTTTGCTCTTTTCTCTTCCTCTCTGCTCGTCTCAGAGCAGCGTGTGCGCTTTGGCTCCGTACCACAGGGAATGTCACCGAGCCCCACGCGCCGGGAGCGAGCAGTCGCCGTGCCGAGGCGCTCGCTCGAAGCATCGGCACATCAGCAACTCCCACCAGTTGGGATTTGGGTTGTTGTCAGGATCAATCTCAACCTCCCAAGTTTCTAGTCTTCATCTTCTACCGTGCTAGGACCAGTGGTGGTGGTGGTGGTGGGCTTGCCGCTGTGCCGGTAGC
>NW_010309019.1:2858-3579 GCF_000700745.2 Antrostomus carolinensis
TCTGGGGAGCTGAAGCAAGAGGCATCGTCTCTCACGCAGGAGCTTCGGCTTCGAATTAAAACAACTCCCGATGGCTCTGTCGAATATCTCCCTGTGGATTCGGGATGCCTGGGCAGTAGGTAAAGAGGGATGTTGGTGTGGAGTGGGGGTGCTGGGGGAGATGCTCAGGCAGGGCCCCGTGTTTCCTGCAGGGATGTTCTGCTCCCAGGACAGAGGGAAGCTCAGCTCCCCTTGGAACCAGCTCTCCTTGGCTTCAGCCCCCCCATCCTTACGCACCCTCCGTGGCCACGGCGCCCCGGGCCGGGACGCTCGCTCGTGCTCAGTAGGACTCTGCCAGCTCCTGCTGTGCCTCGTGGTGTTGGCTCTGACCCCTTCCCAGGGCAGCCTGGCAGGGCTCATCCCAGCAGGATGCTGTCACAGCCCTGCCTGCCAGCTCTGCCCCTGCATCCTGCCCCAGGGTGAGGTGATGCCATCCTGCAGCCCCGAGAGGGACAGACCCCCCTGGGAGACACAGGGACATGGAGGGAGCATCCTCCAGCAGCCCTTGGCCTCCAGCTGCTGGTTGTCAGCATCTCTGCCCATGCCTGTGCCCATCTGCAAGCTCAGGGACACAGTGGGGGTCTGGTGCCAGCAGGGAGCTGGGGTCAGCTGTGTGTGGCCCCCCAGCCTCACTTTCCCCCCAGCAGTGAGGCTGGCCAGGCTTCTGTCCAGAGAGCTAGGG
>NW_010309019.1:3599-7955 GCF_000700745.2 Antrostomus carolinensis
CCACTCTCCCAGGACACCCTTCACCTCCCCAGGCATTTGCCACGGGGTGGGGGGCCCCCTCAGAGGCATTTTGTATTTAGAACCTGTCACTGATAAGCTTGGCAGGAGGGTCACCGCCAAGGGCAGCAGGCTCTGCTCTGGCTGCACCATCCCCACCGGCCGCCGTGTCCTCCTGCCCAGCATCCTGGCTCAACTGGGGCATCCTGAGCCCCACGGATGTGGGTGGCAGCCAGGGCTTGCACCCACATCCCAAACCTGCTCTTGCACCCAGTCTGCACCAGGACAAATACAGCCTGGTCTTTGGGAGCACTGGCAGCAGCACTGTTTGATCAGCCCCTGGGGTGAGCCAGGCTCCTGGCTCCTCACCCATCTCAGAGCCGCCGCGTGATGCCAGGTTGTGAGCTGTGCCCCAAAAATCCCTCTGAGCAACTGCTCCCAAGGAGCAAAATCCAAACATCAAGGTGCTCCGCTGACTTTTGCACTCAGGGTATCACAAGCACAGCGCAGAACCCCTTCAGGGCTGGGATTTGGGGTGCCTGGGATGCTGGAGGGGTGTTTGGCTCATCCATCCTTTTCCCATCCCTTCTTCTCCTCCTCAGCAGCATCTGCTGGGATGATGGAGCCAACCCCACCAGCAATGCCCACACCACTGCCTGAGGCAGCTCGCGACGGCGTTGGCTCGCTTGAGTCCCCAGATGAGTGTCTGCAAAAGGTGGGAAGCCCTGTAGGGCAGGGACCCCCCCTGACCACCCCACATGGGCATCCCGATGCCAACTGACCCCCAGTGCTGCCCTGTAGCTGTCAGGGCAGGGTGGGGTGCTGGGCACCCCACTGCGGCTGCCTGGGAACGCTTCCGTTTGGCCCAGGGTGGCCCTGGGTGTCACCCTGTGGTTTGCCCACGTGGTTGGAGCCCACAGGGTGGGGTGCCTGGGGTGCCCCGGCAGCGGGCTGAGGTGGTGGAGGTAAGGTCTTGTGCTGTGGTGCTGGGGAGGGCAGCGGGGGGCTGCACCCCGGCAGGATACTGGTGCTGGGCAGCTCAGGGTGGTGGGGGGTGGTGGGCTGTGCTTTGTGGGTGTCCCCGAGTCTTGGGGGGACATTGTGTAGCTGCTGCAGCGTGTGAGGGGGGTGGGGGGGGCTGTTGAGGGATGTGTGGGGCGGAAGGTGAGGACCATGAGAACCCACCAAAGCCAAAGGCTGGGTCTGTGTGACCTGGGTGAAGGGTGCAGCGAGCTGGGGTGCAGGGTCCACCCTTGGGGTGCATTCAGAAATGGAGGGAGCAGACTGGGGGGGCTGGGGTCTGCAGAGGTGAACACATGGTCCTTACCCCCCTTGCCATGTCCCCATCTCCCTGTAGGTCGGGTTTTTGGGGGGATACCCCAACCCTATCCCAGCCTAGGGGACAACTGGGCACATGGGATGAGCCAGTGGGCATGGGGTTCCTTCTGCCATCATCACCTCTGATGGTGGGCATCACCACCTGGCAGGCACCAAACTGGGGAGGGGGCAAGAGGAGGAAAAGCCCCATCCTGTGTGAGGAAAGTGGGGTGCATTCACCCAAACTGGGGACACCATCCCTAGTTGCATGGCACTGCCTGCCAGGATGGGGTTCTGCAGCTGGGCAAAGCCTCAGCGTGGTTTCCACTCACACACACGCCCCAACACCTCTTGGTTGATATGGAAACGAGTCAAATTATTTAAAGGAGGAGAAAAAAAAAGAAGGAAAAGGAAAAAAAAACAAATCCTGGTGTTAAGGAACGTCGTTATGGTAACACAAATTATAAAAGTAACTAGGCTAGGGACGTGGCACCTTGCTTTTGGGTGCTGGGTGTTGTGCAGGCTCTGCTGCTTGATCAGCCAGAGCAGGGGGCAAGGGTGGGCAGGATGGTCCCCACGAGCAGGATGGTACCCATGGGGAGGAGCAGGGGTGATGCTCGGGGTGCAGTGCTGGGTGAGCTGCGGCACTGGCTTGTGCAGGGGGTGTTGGGCAGCCTGACCCCATTTTGGGGGGCTGTTACCCTTCACCCAGGTGAGCAGAATTATTGTTGGGACCTCTGGGGTCTGGCATGGAGCAAAGTGCCACCATCAGAGGTGACTGGTTTGGCAGCTGGGGTGGTGGTGTGCTTGCTGGGCACGGGCAGCCTGTGGCCCCCGCAGGGTGGGTGGCAGAGGGGAAGTGTTTGTCATGCTGGCACCACCTTGACCCATGGGGACAAGGACTGGCACGCAGGCAGAGCGTGCCCACAGCCCCAGCACCATCAGGAAGCCCCCAGCTCCCTGGTATCCCACACTTCCCACTCTTCCCTGCAAAATGTGAGTCAGATTCGGGATGTGCATCCCCTTGGCCAGGCAGATGGAGCGGGATTGTCCTGGCTACCAGGCAGAGTGGAGGGACATCAGACCCTGGTTCCCAAGGGTGACAACCAGCCTGGTGGGTGACACTGAGCTCAACACCTGGTGCCAACAAGAAGGTCCATCCTTCTGCCTGCACCAGGGCAGCTGGAGCAGGATTAGCCCTAAATCCCCAGGGATGAGACCTTGCTCATCCATGAGCCCCTCTTTAAAGCCCACCAACCCGTTCTCTGCCCGGGTCAGGGGTTGGCAGCACGCTGGCAGCGGTGGCACTCCCTTGGCTCTGGCACAAAACCACACTTGGTAGGAAACCCACATCCTCGTGGGGCCAGAGCTGTTCTGATGGAGCAGAGATGCCAGAGCTGCAGGGATTCCTATGGCAAAGCCTCTTTGCTGGAGCACCACTCAGCTCCCAGTACAACCAGCTCCCCAGTAAACCCAAATCCTTCTCACAGGGACTTTTTTTTCCACCCATATGGATGTTTCAGAGAGTCTGGGCACCTTCCTGGCACATCTCTGTGGAGCTTTCCTTCCCAGGAGACCTTTGTAGGGTGTCCACCTCACCGAGGAGGCTGAAACCAGTGTGATGAAAGACACCATGTCCCCTTCCCTCTCTTTTTTGGTTGCAACTTCTCCTCTTCTGCAGCCACGAGGTTGCTTCACCGGAGCGTGCAGCGTTTCCTGTGCCCGGGTAGTCACCCAGGGCAACAGGGCTTTGCTTCCTTCCCCAGTTTCACCCTGCTCCCTTCCTGCCTTCTTCTGCCAGCCCACAGGGGATTGGTGTCCTGTCCCCAGAGCAGCAGTGATGGGGTCTGGTGTGGTTTTGTTGAGGTGGGACACAGCCACATCCCAGTCCCTAAATTCCTGGAGATACCTAGGGCAGGATGTGCCAATGTGGCATCGGCTGGCAGCGCTGCCTGCCCGTCTCCCTCTCACTCTGCTCCCTCTTACTCACAGCCACCTCTAACCTGGACCTGGAGAACAAGAAAGCCTCCCACACCAAACTATCATGGCAGCAGCCGGTGAACGTCTTCCTGGCATCCGGGCGCCCGCCGGGCATGGAGCAGCTGCACCAGGAAGCCCAACTCAACCTCCAGAGCTTGCTGCAAGGTAATGGGGGCACAAGGGGCTGGCTGGGGGTGGCAGGGATGGGTGCTACCCTAGCTATGTGACCACCGTGCAAACAGCAAGGTCATCTCCCATGTTCACATGTCCAAGCTGCTCCTTGGACCTCACCACAGTCCCTCAGACCTCACTCAGAGGGGGGTTGGCAGCCTCCAGCAGCCCCTCTCTGCTCACAACTCACTGTGGCAAGTGGCAAAGCATCTGGGGCCAAGACTAGGGCAACCACTAGCCCCACCACGGCGTGGTTTTGCCCACGAGGGCTTTGGAAACCCAGGTGCTGATCTGTCCTTCCAGTTTCTGAGCTGAGCCATCACGTGGCCTCGGTTCGGATGCTTTGCAGGCATCGATGAGATCAGCAGCCCGACCTTCTCCTGGCTTGTAATCTCATTAAATCAGCCTGAGCAGAGCTGGTTTCCGCCAGGCCATAACGACCAGCATTAATTAACTCAACAATTACAGGATGAGAAGACATTGAGTTCTCTCCTGGCTGTCCCCAGTGGGGTTCTGCTTCTCCGTGGGACACACCACGTTCTCCAGGCAGACCCCTGGGAGGAGCAGGGTGGGCAGTTGGGGTCCCAGCTCTGCCTCCACTTCCCCCCCCCAACCCTGGATTCCTCCTTGGGATGGAATTCCTTCCCTTCCCCATCTCCTAAGCTGCCCATGTTGTGACAAGCCAGCCTGGGGACACACAGCTGGGACAGTCACACGTGCCTTTCCATTCCTCCTGCCCCAGGGGCAAAGATTTCCCCCCCCAGCCCATGGCTGGAGCAGGGTCTCAGGTGCCATTTCTCTTGCAGAGGAGTATGAGGAGCAGTACACTGAGAGCAGAGTCACTGGGCAGACCTTCCGTGCTGCTGGTCCCCTGTCCCCCAACACCCCGCC
>NW_010309019.1:8377-11307 GCF_000700745.2 Antrostomus carolinensis
GAAGCAACGGCACCAGTCTTGCTCCATCCAAACCAACATTGTCCCCATCAATGTCTCGGGTAGGGCAGCACCCCGGGGAGAGGTGTGGGAGGCAGCCCTTGCACTGGGCAGGGAGGGGGGGGATGTGGGGTGCAGGCAAAGATGCACCCAGCATCCAGCTGTGGTGGGGTGCACCGTGGTGGGGGCTGCCAGCCTGTGTCCCTGCAGGCCAGGCGGGCACCAGGGGCAGAGCAGGGGACAGCAGGGCCACGCTGGCATCCGTCATTCCCAGCCATCTCCTGCCATCCACAACTTTGTGTGTCTGATCCACCGGCCACGCCGCCATCCGGTCTCTCATTTCCCCTGTGCTGCCCAGCCAGCTGGTTCTGTTGTCACCTTGGCTCTCACCATGCTCCTTGTGACCAGCCTGTCACCTCTCTGTCCGTCCATCCATCCGTCCATCCTCACAGGGCTGTACTGCCCGGTCCTTGCAGCCATGGGACCACGTTCTGCCCCAACGCAGGAGCCTGGGGACAGTGGCTGAGCCTGATGTACCTTCTGAAGGCAAAAAAAGGTCTTTCCACCCTTTTCCACCACGATGGAGAGATGTACTGGGACCATACTGGTCCCTCTGCCCATTCCTCATGTCCATGTTCCCAGTGTGGCTCAGCACTGCTGGCCCCATTCATGATGAAGCCCAGTGGTGCAGGGTCCAGTCTTCCCAGTACAAACCAGAGTGGGGCCAGTCTCTGCAGCTTCTCCATGCATCCCATGCCCCATCTGCAGCATCTCCACCATCCCACCAGCCAGTGATACCCACCAGCCCTTCATCTCCCCCTGGCACAGCTCACCACCCTCCTGCCATCCCACGCTCCTGCCTGCAGTCACCATCCCAAGCCGGGGGGACACCCAGGGGACACACGGTGATGAAGAAGGTGGCCAAGCCCCCACCCCTGGCAGCCCCATCGTGGCATCACCCACCACATAGAGCGTGTTTGTTTTGGCTACAGGGCAGCACTTTACTAGGCACGCGAGTGCTCGTCACTCCCTGTTTAACACAGAGACCGCCATCAACCCCAAGTCCACCCTACGGCGTAGACGGACGGTTATCGGCTTCCCTAACCTGTCCCTGCGAGACCAAGGTGACAACCACACAGCCACTTCTGTGCCCCAATAGCTCCTGGGCAGAGAGGGGACACCAAGGTGCTGGGCACACTGGTGATGCCAGGTTGGCCTTGGGGCTGGCATGGCGTTGGGGACAACTTTTTCACCCTGAGTTGGGGTCTTGTGTACTTACAGGGTGGGAAGGCCACCAAAATTTCTCCTAGTTGGCCAGTAGATGGACAGTTATTGGATTCCCTAACCTGTCCCTGCAAGACCAAGGTGACAACCACACAGCCACTTCTGTGCCCCAATAGCTCCTGGGCAGAGAGGGGACACCAAGGTGCTGGGCACACTGGTGATGCCAGGTTGGCCTTGGAGCTGGCATGGCGTTGGGGACAACTTTTTCACCCTGAGTTGGGGTCTTGTGTACTTACAGGGTGGGAAGGCCACCAAAATTTCTCCTAGTTGGCCAGTAGATGGACAGTTATTGGATTCCCTAACCTGTCCCTGCAAGACCAAGGTGACAAGAACCACGCAGCCACTTCTGTGCCCCAATAGCTCCTGGGCAGGGGAGAGGGGACACCAAGGTGCTGGGCACGCTGGTGATGCCAGGTTGGCCTTGGGGCTGGCATGGCATTGGGGACAACTTTTTCACCCTGAGTTGGGGTCTTGTGTACTTACAGGGTGGGAAGGCCACCAAAATTTCTCCTAGTTGGCCAGCTCTGGCCCCGTGCCCACCCTCGGGGCTGTGGGGCACGCATCCTGCCTGGGTTTGTGGTGGGGTTGGCGAGCAGGGCTGTGCCAAGGGTGCTCACACGGCTGAGGGTGCCTGCAGAACTCCTGGCATGGCCATGGTCTGGTGTTGGACCCCATGGGGTCAGCAGCCATCCTGGCTTGGAGGCCTTGTCATGCCATCCCATGCGGAAGATGTAGAGAAAGCAGAGCCAGCCTCTTCTCAGAGTGTGGTAGGGACAGGAGGAGAAGTCAGGGCACCAGCTGCACCAGAGGGAGTTGTCACTGGTTCCCCATGGCAGTGGTCAAACCTCCAAAAAGCTGTCAGGGCTCCTCCTCTGGAGATGGTCAACCCTCAACCCGCTGCAGCCTTGAGCATCCTGGTCTGTTGGCCGTGCTCTGAGCGGGGTCTCCAGGTCCTTCCCCATCCGAGCTGTTCTGAGATGAGGTGACCCTGTGAGCCATCACATCCTTCCCCAACCCGGGTGGTGATGCCTTGCTCTGCTCTTCTTGGTCTCCATCTGTGTCTCCACCACAGGGCAGCATTGGAGAAGCACTTTGGTCTCCATGAGGCCAATGTCCATCCCATGGATGGAGATTCCTGCCATGGCTGCTAAGTTGTCCAGGGTGTGTCCCAGCAAACAGATCCCAGGCTCAAGGGTTAACACGGTCCAGGGACTGTCCCCAGTGGGGTTATGGCCACACCAGTACAGGGGGTTAGGAGAGCATCTGGTAAGAGGGTGTCAACCTGTCCCCTCCAATCTGCCTGGGGCCAGGGCAAAGATGCAGCCCCAGAGATTGGTGATGGGGTGGCACCAGTCCTGGCCCCACAGCACATGGGGTGGCACCAGTACTGGCCCCACAGCACATGGGGTGGGACCATACCCCGGACCCACTGGCAGATCACGAAGTGGAATGATGCTCACCTGGGCTGTGTCTCTCCTGGCAGGTGGTACCAACGGCCCCACGTTCAACACACGCACGCCCATCGCCGAGTCCCTCTCCTGCAGCTTCGTGCCCGAGGCCACGAGCGGGGTGAAGACACCCCAGGAGATCAAGCCCTGCCAACCCCTCTCAACCCCACTGAGGAAAACCTTCAGCGACCTCGGGGCTCG
>NW_010309020.1:0-8461 GCF_000700745.2 Antrostomus carolinensis
CATGTCCCCATGTCCTCCATGTGCCTCAGTGCCCCTCTTGTCCCCTTTGTGCCTCAGGGCTGTCCCCTCCGTGTCCCCTGTGTGCCTCCTTCACTGTCCCGCCATGTCCCCGTGTGCCTAAGGGCTGAGTCATGTTCCCATGACCTCCAGGTGCCTCAGGGCCCCATCATGTTCCCAGGTGACCCCACATGCCTTAGGGCTGTCTGGTGTCCCCATGTCCCCTCAGTGAACCTCATGGCCTTGCCACATTCCCAGGTTACCTCATGTACCTTAGGGCACTGCCAGGTCCCCTTGTTCCTCCATGTACCTCAGGTCACCACCATGTTCCTGGGCCACCACTGCATCCCCCTTGCTCCCCAGTCACTGCTGCCTACCCAGGGTCCCCGCCATGTCCCCTAAGCTCCCATCACCACCAGTGGGTCCCTCCCTGCCACCCCAGCACCCTCCCAGAACCAGTGCCCACGCTGTGTGACCACAATGGCTCTCAGCATTGAGGGGCCACTGGCTGGCGTGTGCTGGTGGTGGCCTCTGAGGACGCACGGAGTCTCGGTTTCAATGGCTTCTCCCACCTATCCCTCTTTTTAACAAACCTGACACCATTTCAGCTACTTTTTAGGGTGATGTCCATGAAGATGGGCCCTTCCCTGGGGCTGTGCAGACACATGGCCATGAACAAGCCGAAGAAAGCGAAGGAGAGTGGGAAACTCTCCTGAGCAGGAGAAAGGAAAGGAAGGAAAACAGGTTACAGGGGGAAGGATGTGCTCAGAGGAGATTTTCAATACACCAGGTATTGAAAAAATATATATAAATATACAGCGAAAACATTAAACATTAAACTCTGGCCAGCTGGACAGAGTTTCACAATCTCTGGGTGTAAAGTAGATGTACTATCTGAAGGTATTATTTAAGAGCAATTAACAGTGAAGAACATTGCTTTGCTGCAGGAAGCAGAAATGCTGGGTGTTAGGGCAATCCCGTGGTCCTTAGAATCAAATTCTCTGTCTCCCATAGAGAATTTTCACTCCCTTTTTGCTGTGTGACTGAACACAAACCAGTTTTCAACGGCACGGTGCTTAGCTCTGTTGAGTGCTGTGAGGCAAGGAGAGGTACAGACCCTGGTATTGCTCATGAATTCATTGATTTCTTACCATTCCCCCTGACTTTTGTCTTCTAAGTCTTATTTACAGTAATCTTTTCAGGCTCTCCTCTTTCAGACATCCAGTTGTGCAACAGAGTAGGGCAGCACATCATCTCTAGGTGAGGCAGCGCAACGAAAAACCATTTTAATCTTTTCTCCATTACTCTCCTGAGACACCATCAGTCCGACTTAGAATGAGGTAGAGGGTGAATAATGTGCCTAATGAAAGCAGCTGTGTTTGTGATTCCCATGGCACGCCTCCTCAGGGAGCAGCATCCGTGCCTCTCGTGTCGTGGCAAAAGGGAAGTGGTGCCAGCTGCTACGTTGGGTGGAGAGTCAAAAAGCCATGGCAGAGCTTGCTGTTTGTGGTGCTTTGGGTGGATTCACCCTGTTTGCTTGCAGGCAAACACAGCCTGCTCTCTCACCCTTCCTCTTGCCCAGGGAGTAGGGGAGAGAATTGGAAAGAAAAGGGCAAGGAAACTCATGGGTTGAGATAAAAACTATTTACTAATTAAAATAAAATGATAATGATAACAACAGTGATAACAGAATATACAATTGAGTGATGCACAGTGCAGTTGCTCACCACCCGCTGACCAATGCCCAGCCTGTCCCCAGATAATGATCCTGGAGCAGAGACAGTCCCCAAACTGAAACCCCAGAAGAGCAAGAACCCGAGCGATCCCTCAGAGAATCCCCACGTCTTCCAGTCAACTCTGGTTAATACACTGACATGATGTGATATGATCTGGAATATCTCACTGGCACATCCAGATGCCAGTCTGGGGTTTGCTGTTCACTGTGCTTCTCCCTCCCAGTCCTAATGCAGCTGTGAACCAGCCCAACACGGTGGCCTTGAGCTCCAGCAGCAACTAATGACATCAGGACTTTTATCAATGTTCTTCTCATAACAAGTCTGAACTGAAACTAAAATACAGCTATTCTAATTACTAAAAGGAAAATTAACGCTATCCTAGCAAAGCCAGGACACTGTTACAGTGCAGGGGAGTGGATCCATGCTAGTGAGGTTATGAAGGTTCTTCTTACAGCTGCCTCAGAAAAAAATACCCAGCAGCTCTGTGTCTGCTCTGGATGAGCATGGGGATGGGGAGTCAAAAGGGTGTTCACAACGTAGGAGCGCGGAAATATTGCACGAGGTTTGCCTTGAGAAGCTTCTTTGGAGTGCTCCATCTCACAGGGTGCCTGGCCCCGTTGGACACATCAGTAGCACTACGTTAAGCAGCTCCTGGGGACACTGGGACAATGTGATCATGTGTAATGACAAACTGCCAGAACAGCCTTTGAACTGGGTTTCGGGGTCCTGCATCCCTCATGCTCCCCAAGGACCATTCCCAGGCAGGGAACATGGTGGGAACATCCCAGGAGCTGCTCCCAGTACCCATCTGGATGCTGTTTGCCAAGAGATTTTAGCAGCAGGGATGTGTCCTGGAGCAGAGGACTCTGTGCCCAGCAGCAGGGCTGGGGACTCTGGGGCAGCAGGAAGGGTGGGCTGAGGTGGCTCAAGGAGACTTGGATAAGGAAAGAGGTTGGAGAGAGGGGTGGTATGAGGATAGAAGGGGCTGGGACTGTTGCATGGATCTAGAAAGCTCTGGAGTGGGCAGAGCAGGGAACTGGGAGCTCTGGGAGAGAAAGGAGTGAGACACAGGCTCAGGGCTTCAGGTGAGGGTGGAAGCCTGTGGGGCAATAGAGCTGGGGTGCAAGGAGCTCCCCCCCAGAAAAGGCAGCTACAAGCAGGAGCCACACGCCCTGTGTGTGGATGGAAATACAAGTGCAGGACCAGGTCCTGGCATGTCCCAGCTCCAGAGCCTGTCTGGATATGCTGCTCTGTGTGTTATCCCTCCAGGGCAGCACAGGGCTCCCAAAGCTGTCCTACCAGGCTGCCTCATCCCCTGTGAGCTCAGCTGGAGCTGGTGCATGTACCTCTGAACTGCCCTGGTGATGTACAGGCCTGGGAGTAGCTACAACAGGGCTGGGTGAGGACCGGCTGCGTGACAGGAGCAGGGACGTGGGCTCCTAGAAGTGTCCTTCACTCCTGTCCTCCACCAGAGCTGGTCCTGTCCATGTTACATCCTGCCTAAAGCAACTAGTGCAGCCAACAGGAACATAACAGATATGAGTAAGGGCCAACAGATTTGAGTAGGGGCCAACCACGATGTGAAACACCAAACTTCATGCAACAGCCTGATCCTAACAGTCCTTTTTGTATTTAGCTCATTCAAGCCACCAGGTCTGACATGAATTTTCAGTGGTTGCATTGGTTTTGTCTGTCAATGTGTGGCTTGGGTGTTGGTTGCTGGTGGTCACTGTTACATCTGCATTGCTCTATACCTCAGCTCTCTGTCCTGCGCCGTATGGAACAATAGAACATCTCACCTGTAAGACTCGTGGTGATGGTATTTTTATATTGAAGACATCTCTGTATACGTTTTGCTGGGTTATGCCCCAGCACACTAGTTTGTTCTGATAGATTCTGTTTTCCCACCACATCAGCTCTCTGCAAGGCACTGACAGCATCCTCAGCAATTTCTGGTGTAGTCGCTGTTGTGGTTTCATATTTGGATGTCTGAAGCACTGCAGGCCACTGGCTTCTGGGTCCTGCTCAGCTTCTGTCTCTGCTGCCCTCTCCTGATGCCTCTGGGATAGGCTTGGGCTTTGGGAACATCCTTGCTCACCAAGTTTACAGTCAACACTGAAAGATTTCAACACCATCACCACCATCGTTGAAAGATCTTTTTGTTTTGTTTTGTTTTCAACGACCTTTACAATTGCAGAATTTTACAAAATTCCACATTCAGCTATTCCTGGGGATTTCATGTCTTCCTCTGCCTACACAAGAGCTGGGTAGAGCGTCCCTGAAGGGCTCACCACTCACAGAAGTCATGTCCCAGCTGCTCCTCACTCCAGATGGTTCCCTGGTTGCATGTGGACAGATTACTCTTTTTTTTTCTTTTATTTTTTTTTCAGTAGAAGTTAAGCAGCTAAATTCTGTGGTGATTCAGCTTTTTCAGCTACATTCTTCTGAGATAAGCAACTCTCCATAATTGCCATGTGCTGCAGCTCCCTGCTCTTCTTTGTTTTGGCCTGCAGTGCCACGCTTGGCTTTTCCACACCTATTCTGCAATCATTGCATGTGTGATCCAGCTTTCTTCCATCCCTGGGCCACGTGCAGCTGCTTTAGGTCATTATGAAACTTCTGAGTTCTACTCTTATCAGAACCTGAGGAGCTAATTGATGTTGTTATGAAAAGATCTCCTTTCTGAGCCACGTTTGCTTGCTCTAGAGCTATGTGAGATGCACCAGCTGACTGACATGATGTGGCATGGAAAAGACCTGAATTAAGTCCCAGGCAAGTGTAAGAGGTTGGCCAAGGAGGTGGTGAAATCTCCACGCTTGGAGATTTTAAAAGTTGGGCTGGACACAGCCCCGAGCAACCTGACAGTAGGTTGAAGTTGTTCTGCAGAGTAGAAGGTTGGATCGGAGACCTGAAGGGCAAAGCTGGGGGCTGCAAAGACATAGTGTGACCTTTTGGGACTGACCTTCATGGAGAGGAGCCCTGGTACATGAGATACATGAGTCCAGAGCATGGGCCATGGCTTGGAGAAGGTTTTCCAGGTGGCCTTTCCCCAGGCCCAGGCTCCCAGGCATGCTCTTCACAGAGTGCTGGGCTGAGGAAGTCCCAGACAGACTTACTCAGACTTTCCTCAGGATGCCTAAATTAGGGCAGCTGAGTCTCAGCCTCAGGGACTGGGTGATAAAACAGCCCAGGAAATTAAATCAGCTCAAAATATCATCCACTGAAAATCCTGGACTCTGCATTTCCAGCAAGGAGCCATGAGTGGCTCTTTGAAATTAAGCCCCATGGCTGGACAAGGAGCAGAAGCAGGTCCTGAGCCAGACTTCTTGATTCCTAACTCAGGCAGCTTCCTCACATCTGGGAGGCAACAGCCCCGATCTGTGAACCTTCCCCCTGTGCTGGGCACCAGCGTGTTGGTGTCTGGGAGGCAACAGCCCCGATCTGAGCTGAACCTTCCTATGTAGCCCCCAGACACCATCATATTCAATCTGTTCAAAAAAACCTCCAACCATACTGCCCTGGACCAGTGGCTAATGCCATATTTCACACACTGCTGAAGTCCCAGTAACCCCCTAAAAACATAGAAATGGCAGAAGGGTTGGTTAGAAGGAACCACTGGTGACCTCTAGTTCAGCCTCTTGCTTCACCAACCCTCTTTCCCAGGACATCCCACAGTTTCCTTAGGGATCTCCTAGCTTTTTAACCCCAAAAAGGTATCTTATCCCAGTGCTCTGGTTCATGCTGTGCCCCATCTCCCCAAACTGGAGCTGTAGCACCTGACTGGGGTCTGTGAACCTTCTCCCTGTGCTGGGCACCAGCGTGTCGGTGCCTGGGTTCTGCTGTGGCTCTGACCCCACTATTCTTGCTGGTTGGACAGTTTTGTTTCCCCAGGCTGGTCAGTACTTTTCAGCACGCGGCAGAGCAGCGAACCTTAATTTTGAAATCTCAGTTGAAACACATTGTGAAAGTCTGATCCGAGCAGTTTTATTCTCGCAGCGTTACAGAGGGAGAAAAGCTCAGGGGACCTTTGTGCTCTCTCTGGTTCGACAGCGGAGATACTTTCTTCTAATTTGGGAGAACTGACAGTCAATTACAACACACAAACAAAGGCATCGAAAAAAAAAAAGTTACACAACATTTTCAGCCAGGTTAGCACGGTACAAACCCACCCCAGGAGTGGAAATCTAATTCCTGCAGTTTTGGGGGTTTTTTTTACAGCTTTTGGAAAACCCAACCTCTAATCACAGTCACAGATGTATCAGCACAGCTCTCCTTGCAGCCCTGGGCTTTCTTCAATTCTTCTGCTGGCCACCACTTGAGCCCACCATCCAAGTTCCTTGTATCCCCTCAGAGGGGTGCAGGAGTTCACAGGCCACCTCTGCTGCTGATGGTGTTCCAGCAGCTGATGTCCGAGAGCAGGAGGAAGAGGAGGAGGAGGAGGAGGAGGACAGCTTCTCACACACAGTTTAGTGCTCTGCACGGGAGAAACTGCTCAAGCATTGCCTGCAGAAGGCGTGTGGTTGTCTCCTTGCTTGTTGTGGCACATCTGCTGTGGTTTGCCTGAGAGGTTGGTGCCCGTAAGCTGATGAGAAAATGATTGTTGGGGCCACAGAAACAGCTCTGTCTTCTCTGGAACCGTTCCCCGCAGCCCCAAGCTGTGCAGCCACCAGTGATGCTGGTGCACAGATCAGCTGCCCTCTAAGGCTTGTTCCCTCAGCCAGTCTCTCTTGCTCAGGATCCTCAGTTAAGATCTGCATGAGGATGATGCCAGCAAAGAAGAGCAGCCACCGCTTGACTAGGTCTTTCTCTTGACGTGGCAAATATTTTCTCACCTGAGCTGGGTACAGCACCTTCCTGGCTTTCCTGCTTCTCTTTGTTGGAAGGCCTGGAGACCTCCTGACAGTTCGGACAGCAAACATCGGCCTGGGCAGACTTTCTGATTTGTTTTTCAGCAGATCTGTGCTGGAGAAAATATTTTCTCCGGTGTAAGACAGCATGTCCTGAGCAGGGGTAGCTCTGAAAGCTGGGAGAACTCTATGGAAATATTTCTTTGCTCAAAGATGGTTTTAATTAAAAAAGCAGAATTGATGAAATAATATTAAGAAATATAAATAATAACAAGAGCGGGGCTTGGGGTTTTTTTTTAATTCTTATTAAAGCAAAAAAAAAAAATGCAGAACCCCAGAGCTGAACTCTTGGAGTGATTTATGTGTCTTTCTGGGAAGCTCTTCTTTGATTTCTCTCCCTACTCCTACCTGTGCTATAAATACTCACTTTGATGGGTGAAGTTGTGATGGGAGGAGCTGGGCTGACTCACAAACCGCTCTGGAATGTCTCTACCCCCAGCAGCACGTCTCTGCCCATAGGCACTCGCTGCTAACAGGAGTGTAAGAGCACGTTCCAAATGTTCTCCTCCTCGGTTCTCTTCTCCTTTATTAGACCTGTCTGTCACAGAGACTTTGCCTCGAGACATTTTGAGAGTGTCTCCTTCATTAATATTCACCCATCCGCTATAAAGAAGAGAGTCTGAGGACAGGCATGTTCTCACCTTCCTCCCCTGCTTCCCATCCCATCTGCCAGTATCTTTGGCCTTGAGCTGGAGGGATGGAGGTGGGAGACCCCAGTTTCTGTTACGACACTGTGGAATCTCAGCACTATGCCCCAGAAAACCAGCAACCTCAGCACTTGCTCTGGCAAGCTCAGTCTCAGATATGCCCAGAAAAGGAAAAAAACCCCAACGCTCATGTTCAAATTCTTTGTGCTTTATGATGACTAAACAGAGCTTGAAAGGGCTGAGTGCCCACAAACCTCCTGGAGAGGTCTCCAGCTCTTTGTCATGAACTTAGAAGGTTTAGCTGCAAACTTCACGTATCTTTGTCAGTGTGGGGCCCCTCACACCTGCAATGAGCAGGTGGGAATGAAAGATGGACTTCTGTAAAAAGGCCTTGGGCAACCAGCTCTGGATGGCTAAAGCAAAATCAAATATAACTTGATCTCTCCTAAGTCTTCTCCTTTAACCACCACAAGCAGCAAAGGACAACAATTCAAATTTTAAAACTATTTTTTGAAATGTCCTCTTGCCCTTTGGGCTCCCTAATATTGCTTGCTTGGAAGAACAAAAGGGTTTTGGTTTTAAGTCACAAGGCATCAAACTTCTGTGCTTTCAGCATTGTAAATCACCATCATGTCACCTGCTGTCATGATGTGAAGACTCTCAGTCATCAGGTTTATTCTACTGGAAACTGTGTCTTGGGCAAAACCAAAATGTAGTTACCAGCACAGTGACTACAAGACATGGAGTCCCCATTTCTAGGCATCTACCACCCAGGTGATGGGTCGTTAATTCCATGTGGCAACGTTGCATGTGGCTTTTACAATCATCCCAAATAACCCATTTAAACCAAGAGCTGGAGCCAGTAGCTCACCTCAAGACACTTGCTGCTGAAAAACACCTTCCTCAGGGCAGTTTCTTATGCTGCCCAGGTAAGTGCTTAAACCTGAGACACAGCCAGGGCTTAAAGACAGAACTTCAGTGGTCTTTGGTTGTCTTTTTCCCCCACTACAAAGCAAAGTCAAGAGGGTTGGGAGACAAATTGCTGCTTCCAAAAATCATCTACTCATGGCAAAAGCAACTCCTCAGATGTAAGGAATTGGCTTGAGCAGCTTCTTTAGTCATCAGTGGCAGTACAGGCTGGGTGATGAAGGGATGGAGAGCAGCCCTGTGGAGA
>NW_010309021.1:0-10223 GCF_000700745.2 Antrostomus carolinensis
CCTCCCACCCCTTCCCCGCAGTCAGCAAAAGGCGGAGAAAAATCCTCGTCTCATCCCTTGGGCGTCTTCTGCGAGGAGATGAAGAGGGTGGTGTTAATGGAGATGATGGGGGCGGTGGGATGCTTCGGAATATTGGGAGAGCAGCAGAGGGTCCCCGAGCTCCTCTAAACTGAGGTGTGGATGGGAGCCGTGCTCTCTCTGCTGGTGATAAAAGCATTTAAGGAAGATTGGTCCTTGCTCATTTAAAGGTTAAGCTCAAGCTAACCTTCGTGACTAGGTCCTGCCTGCAAGGCTTCCCATTCCGAGAGTGTTGAGGAAGAATAATTTCTTACCCCCCCGACCCCGCACCCCGACTCCTGTTAAAGCAGTCTAAAAATGGCTGATTTTTTCTATACTTTCATATATTTGTAGGTGTTTTGTTACACCTGTACTCAGCACTGGTGATGCAGCACCTTGAGCACTGTGTTCAGTTTTGGGCGCTTCACTACAAGAAGGATATTGAGGTGCTGGAGTGTCTCCAGAGAAGGGCACATGTCCTATGAGGAGCAGCTGAGGGAAACTGGGGTTGTTTAATCTGGAGAAAAGGAGGCTGAGGGGAGACCTTATCACTGTCTACAACTACCTGAAAGGAGGTTGTAGCAAGGTGGGGGCTGCCCTTTTCAACCAAGTAACAAGCGACAAGACAAGAGGAAATGGCCCCAAGTTGCGCCACAGGAAGTTTAGATTGGATATTAGGAAGAATTTATTTACTGGAAGGGTTCTCAGGCATTGGAAGGGGTTGCCCAGAGCAGTGGTGGAGTCCCCATCCCTGGAGGAATTTAAGAGTCATGTAGACATCGTGCTTAGGGACATGATTTAGTCAGGGACTTGTCAGTGTGAGGTTAATGATTTTACTCAATGATCTTAAAGGTCTTTTCCAGTCTAGGGAATTCTGTGTGATTCTGTGATACACAAGCACATAGAACTCCAACCACACACCACAACCTCGTTACTATTAGCACTGCACTATATAAACATGACCTAAAGAGAGAGTCCTCTCCCAAGACATTATGTATAAGGGATTACAGATAGAGAGGAATGCAATGAAATAATAAGAGCCAGTATGACAGGTGGGGAACTCGGCACAGCATTGCACAAAGTACTGAAGGTTCTAAACTATTACTGCTATGTGTAGCCTTTGGCTCAAATCAGCTTTGAAGGTACCTGGAGACAGGATTATGGGGAAATAGTGGGAACGTGACTGTGTATTAATGGGATTTTCAAAACTGCCAAAATGACTCAGGAACTCTTTCTGTTTTGGCAATCCCACCTGAACTAGGAAAAAAAAAAACAAAAAAACAACAGTGACATGGGAATATTATAAAATCAAGCTGAGAAAAACTACACTGAGGACATATGAACCTAATATTCTATTAAATATACCAAAGTCATGGAGTAACTACGAAGCTCTTAGTCTTTATTATCAAGGTACTCAACAGTTAGGGCTGTTGGCTAAATCATAGTTAACCTTCTTAACTCCTTCAAAGAGCTTTGACTGATCCTTTACAAACAAAGGCATGACTGTCCTTTACAAACATTCTTGCTGACTTGTCCCTGCTATTCCATACTTCCACGTTTGCCAATTTCATCCTGTAATGCAGCATCAGCCAAAGTGACTGGTGCAGACAAACTAGGGTCTGCCATTCCCAGACCCTTTTTCACAAGATGCCATCGCATTTGACTCATTCTGCCTTCAGGTACCACAGCTGATTTCAGCAGAAGGCTACGCAGAACAGCTCACACTTCGCCACCTGCAGTAACTTTGTATCTGAGTTTCCTAAAAACTCCCTAAGTGTGAATACAATCTGGTCCGTGTGATTTGTTCACATAATTATTGATTTGTTTTAAAAGAACTTCAGTTTGAAACAACTACCTCAAATTTAACCTTCTTAGCAAAAGATTCTGATGTAGACTCTCTTAAAACTCCCCCATGGTGAATTCACACAGCCTTTCCCCTTGCAATCTAATCTTTTCTGGATGCTTTTTAAAACCATGATTATCTACCAGTCCTATAGATTCTCTGGCAGACTTCCTGCTTCTGATGCATTGAAAATACATGTTAGTCATGTGGCTTAAAGCGCTCTAGGAAAAAAAAACACAGGTATTAAGGTCTCAGCACAGCATACAAACATATGCAAAAGAAAAATAGAATACTTTCTCCTTTGAAGTACTATGCATCTACAATTATACAATAAATTGCAGTCCTTAACAACCCCCCCTCCCTAAACAATTAAAAGACCTCACCAAAATAAATTATTTTCTATATTAAAAAGGATTTAGGTCACTAAATTAAGTGACCAAAGTTTGGGAAAACCAGACGGCTACCCATGAAACCTTAATTCAGACCTCTTGTGCATGTGCATTGCAATCCTGTACTTAATTATGAGCTTGTCTGCAGAATACAGGCTCCATTTGGAACATTTGAAATTATGCAGTGGCAAGCATGTGAGACTGGCTAATTATGTCTCCTCCTGTGTTCCCATCCATTTATTCCTTTACTTTCTAGGGTATCTTTTCTGCTCATCCCTTTTCAACTCCAATGTGGAAATTTCTCTTTTCCTGGTGTGTCTGAAATTCTTATGCTTAAATAAACATTTGAAGTGAATCGGGTAAAGGTTTTTACCATAGGGTCACAGAGATTGCTAGTTATTCCTTCAAAGGTTATTTGTGATTTTTCTCCAAAGGTAAGACAAAATGAAAAGAAAAGGAAAGAAAACAAAAACAGGAAGAAAGAAAGTGAAAAACAAGGAAACAAAAGTTTCCAGGTTGAAGCATGCGGGAAATAAGAAATTGAGGTCAGTCTTCATGATATCATAGAGCTTCCTTCTTACAAAGGATCAGCTCTCAAATTACAGGCTTTACAGAGACAGACAGTTGTAGGTGAAAGCAAAAGGAAGGCATTAAGTTGCCTGATGTCTTGGAGGGGAAGGATCACACCATATTTAAAAATAATGTTGCACTGTCTCAGTAGACATTCTGGAAAATTGATTATTTTTAAAAAAATTTGTGACAAAAACTCTGCTTTGTATCTGCTTCTCTTGGAAGAAGGCCTCACCAGACAAAGCCATTGTACGCTCTCTCCACAAGGTATTAGAAAGAATAAACATTTTTCAGAGGATTATTTTCTACAGAGATGCTTGAGATGTAACCATGAGCTAATCACTTACACCTTCGTTTGGTGAATTTGGTCTTCACATAGAATTATAAGGTTACCTTCAAACTGTAATGTTGTTTTAAAAAAGTTTTCCAGCAGAACTAATGAAAACTGGAAGCAGTGGTGTTTGTGACATTATCAGTAAGCTGCCATTATTACAGTGGGCTAAAAGCAGAATTTCCACTTTATGGGAAATTTTAGACCTGCAATAGGCTAAAGCAGTAACTGTTCAATATTCTTTTTTTCTGGAAAATGAAAATTCAAAGAAAATTTGAGCCGGAAAAACATACTATTTCCTAAATGAACTGGGGTCTCTGAAGGCTTAAGTTCCTCAGTCAAACTAGGTATAAGCATATTTTGTTTGCCAGTCAATATCACAAAACTCACATTTTCAAAAGACATGGCTAAAAATGGTAGTTACTCTCCTGAGTGCTTCAGTCTTAATTTAGAGACTTTATGACCCTTTCCCTTACACTTTCTTTGCAATTATTGGCACTAGAAACTTGATTTCTTAAATAAAATTAAGATTCTCTGCTTCTTATTTGCTTTTAGGAGTTTTAATAATAAAAAATATCCTCAAAATTGTGATAATATTGTGAGCTAAGCCTTGCTGCAGGGTATAATGGATTTACCCTGAATGGGATAAGAAAGCAGAACTAATTTATTGAAGGCATGTTACAGTCCAGTAAAATTAGACACTCATGACTTCAGGGACATAACTATGTAGATATTTTTCACATAGGCTTACTACGCAGGCAAGCTCATATTGTGGGAGATTTTTAATGTGAGGCCTTCATAACCTACCATGCAGAGCTGCTGTGAGGATTAACTAGTTAAGATTTGTAAAGTGCTTTGAAGATTATAAGGCATTAAGTTGCATAAGTGCTAAGCACTATTATTTCATACTTCAGTATTACAGTCAGGCTTTACAGGACAACTCACATCCACCTCACTAGTATGAGTCTTTGTGATTTCAATATAGTTCTTGCAAGAGGTAAAGCAAGCAGAACTGATCACAAGAGAGTGAGATTCTTTGAGGAAATGGCCTCAAATTGCTCCAGGGGAGGTTTAGATTGGATATTAGGAAAAATTTATTTACTGAAAGAGTCGTCAAGCATTGGAACAGGCTGCCCAGGGAAGCGTTGGGGTCCCCACCCCTGAAGTGTTAAAAAAATGTGTAGACATGGCACTTCAGGACATGGTTCAGTGGGCATGGTGGTGTTGGACTGACAGTTGGACTTCATGATCTTAGAGGTCTTTTCCAACCTTAATGATTCTATGATTTTTTGATTCTATGATTCTATAAAATGTGATGGTCTTGCAGAAATTTTAATAGGAATATAATTATTATGAAATGCAATAGCGGATCCAAGAAATCCACATAAAAATGCAGGGCTTCTTAAGGTGCCAGTTCTGCCATCCTTACTTAATCTATGCCCTATCTTACCCAGGCAGACCCACTGACTAACCTCCAGGAAGTACAACTCCAAACCCAAAATCCATAGATGGAACAAAAACATCAACTGCATCAGCTGAAAATGCTGCGAAGCGTCAGTAAGGATGGGTAAAATCTGTACACTAGTAAGTTGCACTTCATACATATTTTAGCTTTGACTTAAATCAATTAAAAATTATTTAAGTCAAAATTTTGGAAGAAAGATGAAGAGAGACCGTTGTCTTTATCAATCAGACTGAGAATATCTTGTTTTGATACAGTTTCTTTGTTGAGTTTCATTTTAGTATCTACCTTCCTCTCCCTTGTTTTGTAACATCAGTTTTCAGTAACAGAAGTTGTTGGGGGTTTTTTTTTGTGGTAGCAAAGGGACAGAGCATTTGTTAACAAAATAACAATGCCAAACAGAAATAGCATGACATAATTTTGTGCTCAACTAACAAATGTTTCAGGACTGCTGACATCCATGCACTATAGATGCTAGGGTGGCAGATTGTCAGACCGTGAGCTGCACCCCAGCATCCTGAAGCCGTAAGACCGTATTTGGCATTCAAGGAAGAAGAGTTGGATTTATTTACCTTACAAGGACTACTTATTATTCAATGGCAGTCTCTTTGCAGGACAAAGCACTCAGTACTTAAATTTCTTGCCTTTACAAAAGTGCTGCAGACATTTAACAAGGACAGGCTTTTAAAGTATATGCATTTCCTCTCTGTGGTTAAGAATAAAGATTACCTTCTACAGTGTTTTGATATTTTGATCTGAATTGAAGCATATAATAAAAATGCACTTCACTGTATGAAACTGAAATTCGGCTTTAGAGACAAATGAAGATAAAAGAGGGCAAACAGAGAGTGAATAGAGCACTTGTACAATAAACACAGATCCTTGTCCTTTCCTGGGTCAAGAAATCTGCAGGCCTCTAACACTCCTACTTCTGTTTCCAAAGCATAAATTATTTGTCCCAAAACTCCATGAAAAAACTCAAGCCCAACTCAGCTTTTTAGATCACTGATCCCCATCCCAGACTGCTTTAGCCATTCAACTTAGAAACAGCTTAAAACAGACTAGAAGAGCATGATGCACATTGTTCAGAGAAAAGATTTTCTGACATATGGTGGCAAATTTGATTCTATGCAATCTGTGAACAGGATCTTACCAGTCTTTTGACCAGTTATCCCAGGAAAAGTGGGAAACTGGAGGTAGTATACTTCATTCAGATTCAGCTCCTTACACTCAAAAGTATTAATGCAGAGACTCAGGGCTTCTTTGTTCTCATCAGGTTTTATAGGTTTTCCAATCCTTTATCTGAGGCTCCACTCACCTTCGCATTTATTCTCCCACCTCAGTGTCACAGCTAAAGCAAGAAAAGCAACTCAGCTGTAACGCTCATTTCTTTTGTCTTTTCAGGAACCTGTTACTTGGATTTCCTTAATCCCTTCTTAAACTGTACAATGGCAGCGACTAATTCACTTTAGATTCAAATTCTGGGTTATTTATGCTGTTGCTCATACCAACAGTAAATTACTTGACCTGCATTAGTATTCTTAATGCTTATTTTGGTAGAAGAGAAATTGTGTTTCTGAAAGGGCAGGTATTTGCCAGGTACATTATAATATAGTTAGAATTTGTAAAAAATACACCTTGGTCTTCTGATGCCTGAGTTACTGAACTTGAAAGATACAATCACTGCTATTAATTTCACATGCTGTGCAGACCATGACACATGTAGTTTGGACATAGGTGCATGTGGCTCAGTTTTTAGTATATTGAGCAAGACTAAAACACTGTAAAAATAGAACCATCAACAAATGTTTTTGAATGTTTCTTAAAACCAGCATCTGGTCTATAGGACAGAAAGAAATATAAAAAGCGGGCATTCTAACAGTCCCTCCATGCAATGGATCACACACCACTAAAAGACAGTGCATACGTGTCATGCTGGCAGTAGTCACATGTGGCTACACAGTGGACAGTACTGAAAGATGGCAGGTCCACAGCCCCCTCATATTCACAGCAGACCAAGATCCATTACAAGAAGACTATGTGCATCTTTTTCATCTTTTTCTTTCTTCAGGTGGCAAGCGAGTTCACAGTATGCTGGGCCTTAAATATTGTCTTTCTCTGCTGAACTATCTACCAGAAGTATTGTGAATATGTCAGACTTCTGGAGTCCTGAGCTCCCAGCAGAAACCATTTTCCCGGGGCTGTAGAGCCCTCTGTCTATTCTCCTTTGTCTCTGGGGCTCCTGTTCTTCCCATACATACCCACATCTTGTAACTGTCAGGACCAAAGAAACCAAAACATCCATCTCAACCCAATGCATGGAGTTCTGTTTTCTCATTCATCAACTCATTTCATAGAGGGTGGGTGGAGTAGTCTAATTTAATTCCTTATGATCACCAAAGAGCAGAAAATATATGGAACACACCCCAGTTAGACCTTCCTGTCCAAACTGCATTAAAATGAGAAAAGAGTCTCATCTTAGCTGCACATGTGTATAGTGGGGATTTCTATGCCAAGTAGAGAAAAAAGGTCTTTATTGGCAAAGAAAGCTGTTAACATCAATGAGTTTGAATTTCAGTTCTTAATATTTCTTCACTTATTACCATGGTATTCCTCCTGCACACTCACTCCAGTGAAATGCTGAAAGTGCTTCTTCTGCTCCTTTATATTTAAAAAGGGATTGATGGAAAGGAGTATTTTTGGAAGCAGTTCTTAAAGATGGCTCATAGATCCATTATATTCCAGGATTTTTTTCTGTTCCTTTACCTTTTCCCATTTTTAAGGTAAAGTAATAAAGTGAAATGTCTTATGCTTAATTGCAAATATCAAATTGATTTTTCTCTCCCTTCTTTGCAAGTTTAATTTAGTTTTATGAAAAGATATCTGGGAAAAAAAAGTGAACAAAAAAATGAAGAGAACTCTACTAAAAATGAATCCAAGCAAAGAGCATATGTTGAAGAGTTGCAGCGTCCTCTCAGTCTGGAACAAGAGACTTAGTAAAAAACATGCCTTTTTCTCACCCCATAACAATTAACCTAAAATTAAGTAAGAGCTGCTTAATATCTGGGAAAAACTCCTATTGTTGTTATGGATACTTCAACAGGGGGATGGGATGGGCAAATCTCTACCTCTGTATATCACTTTCTCATCAAGAACTTCTCCCCTGACCACTTCATTCCAGAATCTACTTTGCTGCACCTTCCTATAAGCGAGAGGAAATTCAGATCCAGAAATGCAAGTGGAAATGGAAGTGAGCACTGAAGAACATTCATGTGAAATTCTGGAGAGCACACATAAAAGATCTGTTGCAAAGGCCATCTCTAACTTCAAGTGATATGTTGTTCACAAAAGAGGGTCTCCAGTCAATGCTCTGATACATGTCTGATTGAGAGATCAGAAAGCCTTTATAATTTGTGGAACTAATGATTCTACTAGTTTTCCTAGACTAGGGATATTGCCTTTTAGAGCTTTGGGGGTAGAAGAACAGACTGCATATCATGTTCTACCCAAAACCTACTCTCCTAAATCCCTGTCCCTCCTGCCCTGTGCCTCCTCCCCAGCCCATGGAATTGCAGGTGTGCAGGTGTATGAAAGCACCCTAGGCTATGGTCTGGATAGGAATTAAGTCAATTATTAGGTCCTGGGAATCTTACTCTGTTTCCATATCTGAAACTTTTCAACATGCTGCCCGGGAAGGAGAAAAATCTTGGGGAAAATTCTAACATGCTGCTGAACTGCTATTCCAGCCCCTTGCAATTTCACACTGCTTGAGGTTTAGGCAGAAAAGAACACAGCCTCACTCAGAAATTTCTCTTCTTCATTCCAGGCAATATCTCCCTTACAGCTTTCCCCCCCAGGAAGACCTATGCTGACCAGGGGGACTCACTGTAGTTGCAGAGGGCAGTAAGTATCAAGTTGTTATCCTGCTGGATACAGCTTTCTCAGGTGGTGGTTTTAGTACTGGGAAAGGAAATTATGAAACTAACTGGATTTTGAAGGACGTTGTCTGCAATTTCCATCTGGGTCTTTACCAGAGGCTTCCACTTACTTTTTAATACATTTTTTTCCATTTTTAGAAGAAATAATTTTTCTGAATTTCACTTCTCATCTTAGAAGACACCTTCTTTAGTTTACTAAAGCTATAGTTTCATTTTTCTTGTTTCTTCAAAGTGAGATCCTAATACCAGTAAGATCACCCAAAATACATAACAGAAATGGTTAACCACTTTAGACTTACCCATACAGCTCACTTTCTGAAGACTTTCAGGCTTCTCCTTTGGAAGCAAACTGTTGTTACACTAACACCACCAGTGGGGAGGAGAAGTTAACATGGTTCTCTGTTGACCTCACTTGGAGCTTTTAGGCCTTGAGAAAGTGACCACTGGTAGGAAAAGCACCTGACACGAGGAGTAGAAAGATGCAGTTAAAATATAATCCTGTTAAAACATTTAAATCAAAAAGATGCGTAAAATGTTCTTCTTGAGCGCTAGTAGGCTTTAGGTTAGCATCTCCATGTTTTGACAGGAATTGCAACAAAGATCTGAAGGGAAATCCATATGAGGGAGAGACGGAAGTTAGAAGACTAAGGTATGCTATGCTACATTCAAACCCATGAATCTAACAGGTCACAGCACCCCTACTCCCTGAGTGTTACTGCATGGGACAGGGAGAACGGAACCACCTTTTAGGAAAAGTCCCCAGCCTGTGCTGTCTTCTGAGCCAAGCTCAGGAACCATCTGGCTAAACCCTAACTGGCATCTGCCACAGTATTGCAGGAAGCATGCTAAGAGCTAAACAGTTTGGACAACAGGAGCAGAGTGGTGGAGCCCTGTAGATGTAGACCTAGTTCTTGTTTTCCTGAAAATAATCCTATGCCCTGCTATTATGGGCAGTGGCTTCTCTGATACAGCTTCAGCTCACGCATGCCCACCCCTCACAAACAAAAGCTGTGTAAAATATGCCAAAAATCAGATTTTTCTTTCCAGATCTAATGGATGCCGTTGAGGCAATTGCTAATGGCCTTAACGAGAGATGACAAGCTCTGAAAGCAGCTCATGTGTGGAAAGCAATGAGTTAGCTGACAAGCAGGAGGAAAAAATGGAGGTGGATTAAAGCTATCACCATGTGCCTAAAAGAACAGTGTGGCAGGAAGAATGTTCGCACTCTACTTTCCAATTTACTACAGACAGAAAATGTGTTTCTGCTTGTATAGCATTATGATTGTGTATCTTTCATGATCCTTACAGCTATTTCATGACTATCTTCACACTGTAACGCAGCCTTTACCTCCTCTGTATATGCTTACACAGTAAGTTGTTTTGCT
Organism: Antrostomus carolinensis; assembly: GCF_000700745.2. Taxonomy (NCBI): domain Eukaryota; kingdom Metazoa; phylum Chordata; class Aves; order Caprimulgiformes; family Caprimulgidae; genus Antrostomus; species Antrostomus carolinensis. Next base: position 9,976 of record NW_010309021.1, read on the forward strand.
TCTACTAGTTTAACCACTACCAATCATACTTGTTACACAGCTGTGCACTTGTTCTGCATCCACAGTGCAGATTTTTAGAGCTTGATAAACACATCCCTGCACTTACACTTGGATAACATATGCAGTTTGCTCTAAATCAGACACATGGATGCTGCTGAGCCATCTGTTTGAAGATACGTTGTATTGGGTTTGGGGGCGGGAGGGAGGAGGGGCTGTGTTTGGTAGTGGGGGAAGGGCCATCTTGTGAG
>NW_010309022.1:0-2559 GCF_000700745.2 Antrostomus carolinensis
TCTCAACCTACAAGTCTCCTTATGTTTACCCAGTTCTCTCCCCTGTTCTCTCCGCTGTTCCCTGGTTGGGCAGGGAAGAAGGGGGGTGGAGGTGTGAGTGGCTGTGTCATCTTTTGCTGCCAGCCAAGATAAACTACCACAGAGGTGGATATCCTTGTAATAATGTTCAAGAACTATGTTGTGGATTATTATCATAACGTGAGTGAAAGCAGAGTTTGATGATTCACATAAGGAAATCTGTAAGATGGAGTAGGAATATTAAGGGAAAAATAAGAAATAGGTAATAATGCTTAGAAACAACATGACTCAGGTTTTTGTATTAAATGTACTGTAAATTAAAATAAGTCATAAAGAGATTTAAGAGTTGATTTGATTGTGATCATCTGCTTCAGCTGTGGTGGTATATAACTGAACTTAAATACTGAGCAAAATTTGAGTGTTGAAGTGTCTGATGCTTCTTAGGTGAAGAATTAAGTGATGGATGATCTTTCAGTGCATATTTGTATATAGGCCTAACAGCATATGATGTTTTCAGAGTGTAGGACTTATTCTGTACTGAATTTGGGATTGTAAAAGTACTCTCCTTTCTTAAATAAAACTTGTGTATTCAGAGGTATGTGTTTTGACAACATTTTTACAGAGTTATCTCACAGGTGTTTGTATAGAACACTAACAAGTATGTCTAATTACTGGACAGGAGTTAGACATTAAATCAGTGTATATACCCTAATGTTTCTTTTGTTTATTAGAATCTCTGTGTAAGTATGCTTAAGCAGAAAGCTTCTTAAGCCAGAGCATTTGTACTTTAAAATAGATTATTTATAGTAATTCCTGATGAAAGTATGTATCTGGTGAAGAAATGATGCATGTCTTACATGACAGTAAGTAATAATGAGAATTGCTTCCAATCCTTCATTATGTTGAAGAATTATTTCCATGAGTTTCATAAGTGTTCTGTGGAGTTGTATCAATTTATTTACTTAGACAGCACAACTTGGAGATAAAGGATAAAAATGAGAAATGTCACTGAGTGGTTTGGTTTTAAAAACAGGGAAAGCCCATTGTTACATTTTGGACAGTACTCCCTTGAAACAAAGTCCCCCAAAAATTATTTTTTAAGTCCTAGAAGATGTAAAGAACAAATGTTTCAAGAGAAAATTCCTTTAAATAGACAGCTACTAACAACACAAGAAAATAGTCCATTAAAAATAGTTATCAGTGTTTTGAGAAGTTTCTTATTTTTTAATTTGAACATAATGCTACCTTTTGAAATGAAAGTCCTTCACACCAAGTGTGAATTAGAGGTACCAGTTTTCTATTCTGTGTCCTTTGAGAAAATTGTGTGGGATTAAACAAGGAAAAATAGTGCCTCATTTTTCACCAAATAGATTTGTATGTAATCCAAATTTAGGGATCTAAATGTTATTTTTTCTAAAGCTAAACTAGTCATCCTGAATACCTTTGGAGAATGAATTGCCATCTGTAAAAATAGCTAATCTGCCATCTCATCCTGCAGTAGGAAAATTAGTCTCATTTTGAATTGGTTGTGCTAGCAGCTGGAGATATTAAGATAAGGGGTGCTTTCCTGCCCTGCATAGTCATGTAATTTCTCCTTAATTTTTATTTCTTAAAGCAATTGAAGTCATTTAAAAGACAAAAAAGTCACAATTTGGTATCTTTAATCTAGATTCTGAGAATACTGTATTTTATTCAATTAAGCTAATCCTTATTTTCTGAGATGACTGTTGCAGTGAAGTTGCACAACTCCTTGGTGACTGTGTTGGGTTTGGCGGGGGGGGAGGGGAGCGTTTTTGGTAGTGGGGGAAGGGGCCACCCTGTGAGAGTGAAAAGCTCCCCTGGCTCCAAAGTGGAGACGCCTCAGCCCAGGCTGGGCCAATTAGCAATAGAGAAATAGAGAAACGCCTCTGTGAATCCATATTTGTGAGGGGAAGGACTGTCTTAAAAATAAGAAGGTAGAGAGAATCTGGAGGAGAGGCCGTTGACCTGAATGAAAGACGACCATTGGACTAAACAAAGGGACAGCTTCTGTTGCCAGGAGGAGAAGGAGGAAGAGGGAGAGGACAGAGAACCTCAGATACCCAGTTCAACATGCATGGAGTAGGAGAAGGCAAAAGAGGTCCCCTGCAGCCCAAGGAAGTTCAGCAGCAGAGCAGATACCCACATGTTGGCCATGGAGGACTCCATGCTGGAGCAGAAAAGCTGAGCCTGAGGGCAAGTGTGACTGAATTGAGACCCCCAAAGTCACTCGATGCCAGAGCGGGGGTGGAACCCCAGAACCGGGGAGTGAATCTGCAGCCCGTGGATGTCCCCATGCTGGAGCCAGGAGCTGAGCCCAAAGAGGTCCGTGACTCCATGGGAAACTTGATTTGGAATGTCTTGTTCCTGGACTTTCATGCTGGGAAGAGCAGCAGAGGTGAACTGACTGAACAAAAGTCGATGTCCCCATGTTTGAGCCAGGAGCTGAGCCCAAAGAGGTCCGTGACTCCATGGGAAACTTGATTTGGAATGTCTTGTTCCTGGACTTTCATGCTGGGAAGA
>NW_010309023.1:0-10007 GCF_000700745.2 Antrostomus carolinensis
TGCCCAAGGAAGTGGTGGATGCCCCCTCCCTAGAAGGTTTCAAAGCCAGGCTGGATGAGGCTTTGAGCAACCTGGTCTAGTGGAAGGTGTCCCTGCTGCTGGCAGGGGGGTTGGGACTGGGTGATCTTTAAGGTCCCTTCCAACCTAAACCATTCTGTGATTCTATGAAACTAAAGACAGAAGAAAACAGAAGATGTCATTTCACTACTAAATTCCTACAAACTTCCCTCTTCTATTTCCCCCTCATCTGAAAAAACTACTTTTTAAAATGTAGAGTTTTGTCCCATCCTCAATCTCCTTGGTCAGTAGAGCTGGAGGAGGCTGGTTTAGGCAGCACAAAACTCTTTAGGAATTGGACAGGAGCAAAGACCTTCCTGCAAATGGATCTGTATCAGAGATTTGTCAGATGTACATGGATGCACCACAGCAATCAGCCCAATGAAATGTAGTTGTGCCACATGACAAGATAAATTTTAAGCCAGGTGAGGAAAAAAAAAAGCTCAGCTTCTCATAAGAAAATCTAATTCTTGGTGACAACCCTATTCCAGAAGTCTTAAGCCAGGAAAGGCTGAAATTTTCTTCAGACAGAGAGTACCTGCTCAACTGACAAAAAAAGCAAACACATTTCACAGTATTTATCTCTTAAGTAAACTTGTAGTAGAGAATTAATAACACTTTGAGACCATTAAAGTGATCTGACAGACATGCATACTTCATTACATCTCTGATTTCATACGCAGACACAGTAAATAATCTCATTCTAGCATGTGTTGCATCTGTTCAGATTATTATTATTTTTTAAAACTGCAACTAGCACTTGGCTTTTTCCCCTAACCCTGGCACAGAAAATTTGACCTTAGAAGATGAAATATGCTCATTAAAAGAGCCACCAGACTTCCAACCAACTGGAAAATCACTTTGTGCTATGACTGAAATCAGAGCTCAGGCTTTTCATCTGCATGACTATTTGAACAGAAGAAAGTATATTCACTATAGCATTTTTCATGCTGTTAATCAGCAGAAAAAACATCTAAGGAAAAAAAAAAAACAACGCACGACAGGAAAACCCTTCCAGAAAATTATACAATATTAAAGGATAATAAAAATCTAAAAAGCTAAGGTAGTTGGTACTGTTCTACTAGGGAAACAAGACTTGTCTTTTGCTGGGACTATATAAAGAAATAATAAAGTATTAAAAGAGAGCTTCATATTCAGTATAGATGAGACACTGTTGGGCATACACCTTTAGAGTGTTCTGCATTTTAAAACATATATAATACACAACAAAATACATATGCAACATATATAAAAGACAAAAATTTATAAATACAATACACAACAAAGCATGGTAAGTAGCATTATAGTTCATACTGTTTAAGTTTGATAAGGCAGTATTAACAGTTTTAAAATATGTATCTGGTAGGACATGCTGAAAACCCAGACAGCTACAGCTTCAAGCAATTGACAGAAAGCCTTACCATTCAGAGCCTGTTATGTACAAATTCGAGTCATGAGCCTCCTGATATCGCTTCCAGGAGAAACTATCAATTAGAAATTTCATTTGTAACAGATGAACATTAAATTCTATTTTAGTGTACCATTCTGGGTACCTGTTCCTGAACATATTTCACAATAAATCATGACATGTTAATCTGTCTCTCAAATCAGTTAGTTTTTGAGGCTGCAGAGACTGATTTTATCATAGTAGGGCACTTAAGTTATTTCAATACTGGCAAAAGTGAGTTGAAACAACTGAGTCCAAGTAATGAAAAACCCACTTCATCTCTTGGAGCACCCATATGTACATTTCTTCACTTTATACCTACCACACCCTTTAAGGATCCTTTTCCAAAGCACCACAATAATCAATAGGAGCCAGATCACTCTCATCTTTATATGCAAACTGCATAACAAGCTATCTATCTTGTGCTTTTCTCCAACTCATTTTAGAGGCATACCACTAAATCAATTGAAACAACATTCAGTATGAGTAATCAGTATTATTTGTTTCAAGCATTAGATTAATTTTAGAATGGATGACAAGAAATCCTAACATTTCAAAAAAGAATTAGGGTAGCACTTTCTGGAGAGGGCAAGATTCTTCAGTGCTGCAGCCCAAGTTCTTTAAGCTATACTTGCATATAGAGAAAAATCAGGTCTTTGAGTCACACAGTCTCAAGGCGTTGGCAAATTGAAAAGTTATTTTTGAAGTGCTCACTCTTCCTTCTACAAGGCCATCTTGAATAGTTTAATTATAGCATCACAAGGATGACAGTAATTACTAGAAGTATCTACCTAACAGCCTCCTGTCCCATGACACAGAAAACACAAGCAAAGAAAAACCTACAAGATTTTCTCTTTTAAGGCTTTGAATACAGATCAGACAGAAGTTAAGATGAAACAGGAAGGCAATATATCCTTACCATCCAAAGCTTGGTGCCTGCAGAAACTTTGCCATGCTCAGTGAACATCCAACCATGATAGGAAAGCAGCATTTTTAGAGAGTAGCGCATTGTGACAATAAGGGCAACCCAAAGCCCTGTGCCAAAAAGTATTCCACTCACGATGTTCTGTGTTTGGTTTGACATATAGCCGCTATTTAAAACAAAAGCCAGCATGTGCCAGTTAACGTCAGTTTAAGTTTTAAACAGAAACTCATAATGCAAACCTTCGTCTAAAGGTACTTCAGGCAGGTATTACACAAACTTCAGGCCAGTTTACCCCTTTTTTATAAACTCCTTTCCAAACGCTCTCTCTTGCAGCAAGATCAACGGCCACAAAAGCTGCCAAATGTGTTTCCCAAATACTCAGAAAACAACGTAGTAACCCTGGTATAACAACTTAATTATTTCATACCCTCACACATCTGCTTATTTGGCTTACTCTCACAGACATACTGTTCAAAAACTGACACGCTAACAGGATTAGCTTTAAGAGCAACTACAAATAAAACCGATTAACTTTAGAGGAAGAGTAACTTTTCAGTCTACTTACGTTGTATCAAGCGTTCGGTTGATTTTAGCTATTATTCCTAAAGACGGATCGATTTTGGCATACATTGTTGACATCACACCCACTACTACAATAAGCCAGCTGGATGGACTAGCAGGATAAACGCCGGTGATAATTCCATTCTGGAAAGAAAAGCCTTCACATAATTATTTTTTTTTTTTTTTTACACCACATTACCATGGAAAGAAACAAAAAAAATCAATATTTTTAAGTCATTTAGTTATAAACAAGAAGATTATCAAACATTTTCTTATATATGCTTAACTCGGGAGTATGGAATGGATTTAGTTAAGAAAACTGTCACAATTATATCAAGAATTAAAGGAACTTTAAAGTTCTTTTGTGGACAACACTAATCCTGCTGCAAGCCTCACTAAAAATACTGAAATTAGCAAACGACTTCGGAACAAATGGCACTTCAATAATTCCCACTTACACTGAGTTAGGCCTCTCTGAATGGATACATGGCAAAAGTATTCCACTGAACAAGACATTGAAAACCAGAATCAAGTTGCTGGGGTTTTTTTAATATCATTTAAACAGTCCTTCTCATAGCTTTATAAGAGTATTTATTAAGACTAATATTAAAAACATGTTTTTGAAAGAGATGTTGATTATGTAGTTTGCTACTAATAAAATAGATACTTACAAATTATGGTCCCATGAACAAAACAATAAATTCACAACAATCTATATCAAATACATCATCAGAAACATTACCACTTAGCAGAACTTGTACAAGACAGACGTTCAGGTAACTTTTTAAAAACAGCAAACATCCTCTTCAATTTGAAAACTTAATTTTGGCAAAGAATACATAAAATCAAAGAGTGTAGTCTTGCACCTCTAAGTGATATGACACTAAAAATCGTAACTAGTTATATTTCTGACTTACGCTAAAAGATTACATAATTATATGATGTATTATGATGAGAATGAAGTAAATTAAAGCTATTAATATCTACATCTGTTTCATCTTGCTTCCATAGAATAAACCAAAAAGATGGACCCTTTCAGTCTTTACAGCATCACCCAGTACTACCTTCCTCAGCATCCCCTGTCTTAACTAAAACCTGCACAGATCTTTCACAATAAGGAACTTTATTTGCCATAAAGGCAAAAAGTTTTGCCTAAACAAAATTTCAATAAATCTATAAAACATGAAATAGCCCTCAAGTTTGGTGGACTTGACTAATGTAAAATACCTTAAATCTGATGAACTTTTTCTTCCATGAATGGACACCAGAGAGGTAAATTTGTTTGAGTGCCTCATGGCTCATTCGCAGGTCAATCCCATCTGGAGTTACTGTAAATTGAAAAGCTACTGCTTGATGAGCTTCTGCCATTTTCAGAGAAGGTTCTGTCAAAAAGCAAAGTTAAAAAATTATTTCCTTTTTGTTCAAAGAAACTAGGAGCTAGTCTATTTCTAGCAAAGTATCTTCCAGACAGTAATTTTGAGAAATATTTCAAAGTATGCCAAATTTACATACAGTACTTGGCTCTTCCTTACAGGTTACACTGGCACTTCAGTCTGAGTGTCCCGTACATTAATTAAGGTACCTCTTCTAACTACAACAGCTGAAAACAGAAGCAAAATACTCTCACGTAACTCAGACCTTTAGGCAGGACTGCAGCAAGCTGATATTATGCATACATGCAATATATAAAAATTCAGAGCAGAGCAGAAAATTAAAGACATAATATTTAGAAAAAGCATATCAAAGGTACATAGCATCTCACTCTATAATGATAAAGGAGATTCAGGAATTTTTTTTTCATCATTTTGAAACAAAATGTATTTAAAGCTTTCACCTCAGCTAGCAAAACAAAGCTGCTTCTGGTCATACTTTCCTCTGAAAATTTTTTTCATATCTTAATTTCAAGCTGATTAGCCACAGCAAGAAGACACTCGAGCCCCTGTGGCTCCGAGTTCTGACTGGCAAATAAGTGCAAAATCAAAATTATGCCGAGCTGAGGAAACCAAATCACTATTGTCAGAAAGATGACCTTCACATAAATCTGAAATTAAGAGGAAATTCAATCAAACTTCAGCTGAGTTTAACTACTAAAACAAATATCAACAATGGTGCCAATATAGACAAAGACAACTATCATAATGGGTGGGCATAACAGGCTGAAATAAAAACCTCTGAAAGTTAAAACAGAAATGTAACTCTGATTCTGTTTACATATTTATGTCTCAACTCTGAGGATAGAGCCAATTTGAATTGAACCACATACTCTTATTTATCAGCTCATCTTCAGAGCTTTTTTCTTTAAATAACCAGCATTTCTGCACAAATATCCTGGAAGTTGCTTTTACTCATCATTAGCTCAGAGTAATGTTGTTTGAGCACTTACAATCAGAACACAGACAGGCTCTATGTATAACACTGAAATGGTCTAAACTACATATTCCTGAGGAGACCATCGTGATTCCAAATCCTTTTGTCCACATTCCTCTATTAGCTTACCAAAACTTCTGTGCATAATCCTAAAATAACATCCTCTTACAAGTATGGCAAAAGGGGAGAGGAATCCATAATCCCATATGTAGGTCAGGATTCAAGGGTAAGTTTTCATTTCACATTTTTACTAGTACAAAACACAACGTTATCAATACCAAGTGTTTTAAGGTGGCACTGGCATTTCTATTTAAGCAAAATCAAAAGAAAGTACAACTACTTCATGACTTTTGAATCTTAAGGGCTGAAATTTACATTTCTTTTGCAAACCTGAAGTTTAGACTTTGTAATTAAACTTAGATTCTGGTAGACGTTCATCCCCTGTTGAACAGCATATGAGGGCTAACCAGTGTAGCTGGGCATTTCAAAAGCAGTTTATTATGCTGCTCCTCTAGTCCGTAAATATTCTACTATGTCCAAGTCACCTGGAGCACAAAGAAGGGCTGCAAAGGTGTGTGAATAGATGTGGTAGTTTAACCACAGGTAGATCACACGGTCCTGCACTCACTGCCCCCCACCCAGTGAGATGGGGAGAGAAACTCACCAAAGGGCTGGTGCGTTGGGATGAGGACAGGGAGGGCTCACTCACCACTGATGGGCACGGTCAAAACAGACTCCACTTGGGGAAGAAAAATCCATTTAATTTGTTCCCAATCAGAGTAGGACAGTGAGACACAACAACCACATCTGACAGCACCTTCCCCCACCCCTCCATTCTTCCTGGGCTCCAATCTCTTTGCTCCCCATTTCTCTCCCTTCCCCCTCAGCGGCACGGGGGACAGGGAATGGGGGTTCAGTCAGTTCGTCTCTGCTGCTCTTCCCAGCATGAAAGTCCAGGAAGAAGTGTTCCAATGCGGCTTCCCATGGAGTCACAGACCTCTTTGGGCTCAGCTCCTGGCTCTGGCATGGGGATGTGCACAGGCTGCAGATGGGTCTCTGGTCCAGCGCACCTCCTCACTCCCCCGGCACTGGGGGTCCACCCCAGCTCTGGCATCGAGTGACCCTCAGGATCTCTATATTCAGTCACACCTGCCCTCAGGCTCAGCTTCTCTGCTCCAGCGTTGAGTCCTCCATGGCCTACATGTAGGTATCTGCTCCGCCGCTGAACCTCCATGGGCTGCAGGGACCTCCTTTGCCTCCTCCTGCTCCACGAGTGTTGAACTGTGTGTCTGAGGTTCTGTCTCCCCCTCCTTCTGCTTCCTCTTGACAACGAAGCTCTCTTTTAGTTTAGGCCAATGGTCGTCTTTTGTTCAGGTCAATGGCTTCTCTTTCAGGTACTCTCCTCCTCCTTCTTTTCAGGACAGTCCTTCCCCTCACACATATGGGTTCACAGAGGCGTTTCTCTAGTGCTCATCGGCTCAGCCTGGGCTGGGGAGGGGTACCCCTTGGAGCCAGGCTTCTCTCAAGGTGGCCCCTTCCCCAGCTACCAAAAATCGGTTCCCACACACACACACAAACCCAACACAGTAGACAACCAGGGACTGTAAGCGCTGGGAATGCTGCAGTAATAGTAGCCTTAGGAAATAAATACACAATATAGGAAGAGAAGGAGCATTAGGCAGGGATAAACAAGTGCCGTTGTGCAGCATCTAGTAAGGTTGCTGACCAATGGGTAGTGACTGTTTGCAGTATTTGAAGTGTCTCTCCCTAGGTAAGCCTGCAATGATCCATCTCTGTAATACAACTACTGCTACACTGGCTGATGGTAACTCACAGATCTCCCAAATCCAGAAGCCACCGCTCAAGTTTTAGAGGCCAAGCCCTGGGTGAATCAGGCTTGTGGGTTTCCAGAAGAGCAGCTAAAGCTCCCAGTGTCATACAGATGGTATGCAATTTCATCTATGTGTGTACAGTGTCTGATTAGGGCAACAGAGAAACCAAATCATCTTTGAACACCAGCTTCAAAACCTTTAAGCCAAGCCCTGTATGCCCTAGGAACAACTGCAATTTGTAGGACTTAATGACTCTGTCACTAACAACTGCTTACTCATAGGGGCCTTGCTGTAGGCAAGTATCAGGAAGTCCAAGTCAGCTGCTCACTCATTCATTTAAATTGTACCTCACCAGTTTGACATTGAGACCAAAACTGCGAGAGAGCAATAAAACAGAGACAGGCGGCAGTAACACATGCTATACCCTGGACTCAACAGGGTTTGCAAAAGGGTAACGCACTCAAAGTTAAGAAGTCATCATATGTTTAGCACTACTGTTAAGACTGGCATGAAAAAAAAAAAAACAAACCCCAAACCACAACAAAACTAAACATATTCCCATATGGAGAATCAGGCACCTGGATTTGTCTCAAGAAGGGTCAACTGGTTCTCTAGTTCATTAACAGAATTTTATATTCTGGAATGCCAGCCTCTTAAGTATCAGATCAACTAGTTTCTATTAACCTTCCACAGTCCCGTGTGACTTCTTAGCCTGGGAGTTTGTAACTAGCCTCCTCCCTGTTTCTGAAGAGAAAGAATTTCAGGAACCCTTCCCTCTTTAGGCACATGCATTTCTACTGTCTCAGGCAGAAAAAGATTATAAATAGCATTAATCATAAACAGTCAACCCACTATTTTAGTGAATTAAAACTTAGCATGATCATAAAAATTAAGTAAGTTTCAAAATATTCTTTATTCACAAATGAAGAATTATTAATCCAGCAATAACTGATAGTGAATCAAGTAAACAAGCCCTGAAAACAAAGACGAGTCTAGTTCTAGAACTGTATTACTTGATCCTAAGATGTGAAACAATCAAATAGCTTGTTCCTTTTCACATCCTTTTCCTTTATTCAAGAAAACTGTAAGCTTTTAAGATTGTTCTGAATTATGATGGCTGAACACCAAAGACTTCCTGAAGTCCCTTTCTTTGACCACTTATTTTCCTCCTGAAAGACCAATTTAATCATAAGCTGCCGTACACTTCCCCTCCTTTGCATTCCTCTCCTGTCACGTGCTCGTGAGCAAAGTAGGTAAAAGGGCACAGGCCAGAGGAGCATGCGCAAGATGAAACCTGACTTGCCAACGTTAGTAAGGCAGCGCCCACGTCAATCAGCTAATTAACACTGAAACAAAAACATCTTCTAACTTAAGGCATTTTGGCCAGCAAAAGATTTCTGTACAGCATATACTAATTAACCTCACTCCCCACAGAGTGCCAGAAACAAGAGCTTTTGACTCGATTAGCAGTTTGGCCAAGTCTTAAAGGGAAAAAAAAGAGCACATTCACCAAAAGTATATGACAATAGCCATTTCAGATCCTTTCCGTGTTCTCTCATAATATTAATGTATCTTAAAAACCACACTTGCCCCTTAAAACTTGGTTTCTTTTTTTTTTTTTTTTTTTTTTTAATTGGAGAAGAAAGCTGCCTGTTCCTTGCTCTTGTCTGGTTTTCTTTCAATTCAAACATGCTGTAACAGCTGCAGATGCTTCTCTTCTCTTTTCATACCTCTGCTTGGGCCAATCAAAACTTACCATATTTTTTTCCATTGTTATGAACAAGTACTGCTAGATTACATGTCACTTTTAAGTCAAGAAAACACAGAGCATGCTAGAAGGCCTAAACCCCGATAGACCCGATGGTGTGAAAAACTATGCTGCTATGCCTATTCCGCATAAAGCCTCCCCAGACTGCTATTTCTGCAGTTTCAGGATATTTACACTACAAAGAGGGAGATTTAGGTCACAGACTGATCACAGACCTTATGATTTCAGGTTGCAGACACTGAACAGTCAACTCTGTATTTGGGCTTACATGTTCCTACAGCACAGAAGGCTAAAAGAGATCCCATGTGCAGGATGCTTCCATTTAGTCAGCCATGCAAGAAGTCACTTGTGGTTGGTAATGTCCCTCTGAAGCACATAACACAGAACACAATGTCTAAACGACAGTGACAGAATTATCATGTGTGTCTTAAAAAGCACCAAGCCATGATACAAAAGTTAAATGCATCACAGTACACTGCACAAACAAAGGTGTTGGATTCCTGAAGCAGTTACTTTTGGAAATCCTATTGGGTATGACCATTTCTATGTTTCTGTAGATTTCATAAGCTTTACATGGATAAAATGATAATGCTAAAGAAATGCTAAAGTCACCACCTCTCCCTCACAAATAGCAACTCCCCCGCTTTAAGGAGGAACTCAGAACTCAGCCACTTGCTTTCCACACATTGCTTGGCTCATGCAATCCATTCCCCCCCATTTCCTGTTCCTCTTGGCATACAGAAAACCCTTGGCAGGAGTCCAGACATCCACTGGACAGAGACATATAATTTAAAAGCAGTTTTCACATCTATAGCTCCTTTTCCCGCAAAGGAAGCAAGTTAACAAATGCAGAGGAAAAATGGAGAGAAGTTGTATTCACATGACCCAGGACAGTTAAAACCTTGGTGAAAGACATAATTCTATGACATCCACTTGCAAGCGACCTCAACAGTTTAGTTTGAGGCTCTCCTCACAGAGTTTTGACATGTTATAGATTAGCATTTATATATACAGGGGATATACAATCATACAATCACAGACTGGTCTGGG
>NW_010309024.1:0-18534 GCF_000700745.2 Antrostomus carolinensis
AAAACCTTGCCACACAAACCCAATACACATACAAATGAGACTAAGCATCCATACACATTTCTGTTGTAAGTCTCCTCTCTCTGTATATAATATAAAGTTCCCTGCTATCTCATTACTTAGGTGTACACTGTGAGCAAAGAGAAGTTGTGCATTTTCTCTAAATTATTTCAGAGAAGTGCAAAGGATTTTCTATTAAAATAACTTTTACATCACAGGGAGCCAACCTATGCAAGAAACTCATGGATAAGGAGAAGGCACCTAAGAACCCCACTGTCTTTTTCAAAAATAACAAATTATGTTAAATTTTGGTCTAAGTTGTATTTTCAAGGAAGCAGAAGTACTGAAGAAATACAACTTACCTTGTGATCGAGGGATCTTCCTTTACTGCTTCTCTACTATTTCTGACAATATCCTTCCCCTGCCTCAGTCAGAAAATCTGGATTCAGTTTCCAAGGGAACCATCTTTCCCATTGAAACTTCATCATCCATTGTATATGGATATATTTTCTAAATTATGTTTCTCTACTATATGCAAATTCTATTTAATTCTACTACTGACATCCTTGTCTTCCATGTTCATTTGCTCTATAGAGCCACTTCTTACAATGTTCTCCCAACCTTCCCTGATGCATTGAGCTTCAAAGCAATATGGGTAGATGACTCTTGCTTCTCATTGTGTCAGCCCTCATCTTAACTTATTCCTTGTGACTTGAACAATGTCAAAAGATCTATAGAGTACCATGTTGCCTGCCTGCCATGAGTGACAGATGACTGCTGTAATATCTGTTGCCTCAGATTAAATGTTAAGAACATGGGGCTCAGAATTTTCTTTTATATCTTCACTACCTGACTGAAAACTTCAACCCTGACTTCTTTCTTCATGAATTACAATGCAAATAATAATTTTAAAACTCTAAAAATAAGACAATTTACAAATACAGGTCTGTTAAACATATTTTCCTACTATTTGGTCGCAGTTTTATAAATTAATATTGTCTGCAATAGGCAACTATCATAAGCTAGAAAAATAGGTCATGTTAACTGGAAAAAGCCGTTCTTTTGTTGTTTTTTTTTTTCCTATGCAAACTGCTTATGGAAACACCAATGAAAAGAACAGAGCATTTCGTTAGACTTTCCAAAATACCAGCCTGTGGAACAAACAGATTAATAAAAATATTGCATATGATTTCAATATAATTCCAGAGAGTAAGCAGAAATATCACTTGAATATGCATTAAAATATACAGTGACCATACAGACCTGTGGGTCTACAACATCTGAAATCTTGTATTTCACAGTTTGAATTGTTCTGAGTAAGAAACTCACTAGTTGATAATTATTCAGAAAAAAACTACCACCAACAAATAACCTGAAAACAATTACTAGAAACTGCAGAAATTGATCACATGTATATAATCTCAACAGTTATAAGGATAAAGTTTTCACATTCAGAGTTCAAAATTGATTAGATATTTTACATCCAAATTTTATTGCTATTACATTTATTTGATATTTTTAAATAAACCACCAGAGAATAATTTAAATCAGAGACAAGACTTTCACTGTATTTAGAAACAAAGCTGTCATACTGATTGAGCAGTGAGAGAAAAAATTACACGTCATGCAAGGAGTCCCCGCAGAGGACAAAATGACCCACCGACTGAAGATTCAAGGATGATAGCTTCTTCAACAAGCTGCCTTCTCTTCTGATTAACCAGCTGCTTCTTTCTACTCATTCTGCTTGCTTCCTTGTTGATGGGATTCCTGCAGAGCTCCACAGCTGTTTTGTTACTAATGTGTATATTAATTTCACTTCTTTAAAAACCTGAATGTTGAGAAAAGCCATTCTGATCTTTAGTAAACACAGAAGAATGATGAAGACATCCCTGGTTTTGCTTCCTGGAACAGGACATGCTACTACTGGAGTACCAGCAGTCAGAAGTGTCAGTTAGGCAGGAGAGCATAAGAAAGCATTTAAATTGTCATAGAATTAGATTACTATTAAGGTAGAAATGCACTTCACTTTACCTTCAATGCTGTTCAGGTTTAAAAAATTCTTTTTAAAAGTGCAGAACAAATTAATTACTAACTGAGGGGAGAACTGCACGAACAATATACCACCTTCAGTTGTTTCTTCTCGGAGATAAATACTGTCCTTTTTTTCTGAGTGTGCTTCCTGACTGCTGCTCTCAATAACTGTAACCTACTTTCTTCTTGATGCCCAGTTTTCTACCCAAAATATTCCTTATCAATTGATGTATGCTTTCCCTGATTTTCTTCTCTCTGAACAATGGAAATTCTCTTGGACAACCTAGTTCTGCCAAATTTTGTCCCTTCTTTCTTAACTGGTTCTGTTTTCTTAAGTTTTTTTCATTCATGCCATGGCTGATCCCGCTGGGCTAGTAGACGTACTTGGGTAGAGTAACTCCTCAGTTTATTTCTCTGAATGCTTCTTAGTGAGCAAACTACCCCAGACCCTCTTGATCACTTCTGTCTGCTTTTTCTGCTGACTGGGAGAACTCCACAGAAGAACCTCTGAGTCTCTACTTCTCTGAGTATGTTTCCTAGCTCATCTTGATTTTTTACAGTGCAACTGCCTACTGTAGCTTGTCTTCTCACATAGTCTCACTCTCACTTAGGAAAAATAATTTACCCTGTGAATATAAATGACTCTTGCTTATGCCAATCTTTTTTGCTGCTTTTGCTTCTGACCTTTAGAAAAGATCTACTGAAACCTACAAGGACCTCTAGGTTTTATTAGTGAATTAAAAACCACTTTGCAGAGCTCAAGAAAGAACTGCCATTTGGAATCACTACCAAATGTGTGTGTTTCTGGTGGATTTATTTAATGAGTAGCTGTAGGAACAACATTAATAAATATTTTCATCCCTGACTTGGAAGTAGAATGTATAATATATGTATTATAATAACATTTAATAACATCTAATAATATAATTAAATGCACCACATATATAATATATTATATAATACTTAGTAGGTAATATTTAATGTGTAATATACAATATAGTAATTATATAAGGATACAATGTTGCATAATACTATAATTATAAATAATACATAATTTATGGATGATTCAGAGAATAATCTAAGAGCATGTATTGTGGAAGACCTGGTAGTTGGATAAAACAGTCTGAATTGTGCATTAATCTTGCCCATTCAAACAAAATCACTTTTTGCAGAGTCCAAACTAGAAGCCTAGGAAAAAGAAATGCAGGTTATACCCCCAGTGGGATATTTATCTTAGAAAGATGGTCAGAAAAAACTTTGGAATCTTAGTGGTAAAGCAGCCCAGCATGAGTGTTTAAAGAGCAGTCATGACATAAAGAGTGAACTCATTTTTAGTTTCTCAGATAAGGGAGAAGTGGTTTTTATGCTGCAGATGCAAACTGTCAGGCTTAACACCAATACTGGAATATTGCATTCAACCCTGGTGTCTGCTTTTTGGAAATAATACTTAAAACATTAGACAATGCAGAAACCTAACCTGCCAAAAAATCCTTTGGAAACTGAAATTGCCCAAAGGATTTCAGTTCTTCTGTTTCCATCAGATGCTCTTGACATGACCATAGTCTACCTCCATAGAGATGATACTTAATATCAAAGGGCTAGTGAACAAGAACCAGCAACAAAGGCTAAGAAGAGACAAAATGAAGAATAAAATGAAAATGTTTATGGAAAAAAGAGTCAAATTATATAGCCTGTAATGTACAAATATTCAAGCTAATATCTTTTAAAAATCTTAATCCCTACACTTATGTCAAAAGTTCAGATAATCACTCATCTCTTCCCATTTGGCTAAGTTTGACTGCTTTAAAACCACCATCCTTGCTGAGGACTAGATCTCTAATTTTAGAACTGCCAATTCTGCCTTTAATTACTTGGTGAGAGCATTGAGTTGCTAGTATTGAAATACTAGGGCATGAGGCTGCCAAACAGGGTTCAAAATGATCAGAGAAAAAGGTAATTCTGGAGCCCAGCGATGTACTTGTCTCTGAGCGATTGCTGTAGCAACCTTTTGTAAAGAGGCAATGGCCTCTGGGCCAAGACTGCGTGGGGAACATAAATCAGTATTCCCTTTAAGCAATTCAAATAAAGGACCTAAGTCCGCATTAGAAATTCCCTAAAAATTAGAAATTCCTAAAAAAAGGAGTTTAAAAAACATGTTTTTAAATATATCTAATGTATTTAACATTTTCATCCTTTTATCTCCTCTGAATAGATTTATTTGAAAACATGAAATACTTTACTTAATGGCTAACATATTTAACTATTTTTATCATTAATATTCATCTTCTGCTGTTGCCTAAAAGCCGTAATCAGGCTTGGGGTCTCATTTAACAAGGAACTATAAAATACAGAAGACAAAGCCTGGAAAAATGAGCTTATATCTAAAAAATAAGACATTAAAAAAACTAATCAAAGTCCATCCAAGTACTGCCTAAATTGGAACTTAGGTTAAAACTTCTTTAAACTCCAGGCGGCAAATGGTCACCCTGCTCTCCAGAGCTGCCAAATCTTTGAGATGGCTCATTAGGCATCACCTTGCTTAGCCAAGTGCTCTCTGTGCAACAATTGTTTACCCTTGCTCACCCAGAAGCAGAGGAGGGCATGTACCCAGCTAAACCTCCAGTTTGAGCAAATGGTCATCTGCACTCTCCCCATGGTCCATGGAGAAGTGCAAACAGTTAAACATCATCAAGTGACTAAATTCAATGTAACTGGATGGTGACCCATTTTTGCCTCCTTCATATCTTAACATTTTTTATTCTAATTCTGAAGAAGAGTACTATTTTCTAGCTAACTTGCAGACTGCAGGAAAACACAAACATATATATATATTTCATGGTTTTTCTTACTATTTAAAGCTGCATTCTCAGGTGTTGCAAGCTAAGCAGGATCAGATCTGGAAAGTTTAAAAGAAAATGGAAAATGCACATGTTGGAAAAGAACAGAATAATGTTAGCGTTCCAATATTCATTCCTCTAAGTCATTCTTGAAACAATGTTCTAGCATGGACAAAGTAGATACTCTGTGACATTGGATGCTATCTTTTGAAAAAGATTAGAGGTTGAATATTGAAGGTTGTGGGCACACAAATAGACTGAGAGGTGGTGAGTTGAGCTCTCTTATTTGTCCAAAGCGGCAAACCCATGATGCAAGGTTTGAAAGAAGTGGCAAATGTCCTCCTTGATGAGCAATGTAACTTTCTCGCACCCTTAGATGTTTATCTTTCACAACAGCTTGATTGTTTCTCATGCTTTCAAATGTATGTCTGCTCATCTGTGTGCAGCTGCCATGTTGCAGCAAAGTTTGTGCTCTGAGCTTCACAAGTTAAGACAGCACCTTGATGTGGTAGCACTACACACACACTTCTGAATCCAATGTCACGTTCAAAAGACATTCTTGCTGCTAGATCTTCATTACTACATTCTTGTTGCCTATGCATTCAACTGGATACTACCAATCACCTGTCATAATGTGAATTTATTGCAGGACATGGGATGGAAAGAGCATTACTGTCTCTGTCAGACAATCCACGCTATGAACACCGTAGTCATCCCTGCTCCTTTTTTTCAACCTCTCTACAGCATTTGACATAGCTAATGAACTCTGAACTGTAGGTGAAAGAGGCTGTTTTGAAACAGTTTATTTCCGGAGAGCCACAACCAGAGAGAAGCAGTAGAAAAATGTGCCTCACAGTTCCCTTTTTCTTCAACCTTATTTAAAATATAGACATGGAGACTGAAAGAACTGGAAAGGTGTCATGAACTCCAGTGAAAACACTATGTAGGCATTACAAAATTCCATCCTTTCATCATATTGTATTGCATACAGTAACACAGTGTCACCAAACTGCCTCAGTAGTTGAGCTCATGGATAAAAAGCAGAAGGTGGAAGCAGGAACAGAGAAAAAGATAAGTTACACTTGGTGGCAGGAAGAAACACTTTAAGGAGCTTGTGGCACAGTGAAGCACCTACTGGCTGATGTTACACAACCCCATTTAGACAAGTCAGTCTATAATTTAGAACTGATCTTGGACTTCTCTCTCTGACAATAACTCTAAAAAAGGTACAAAAATTCATCCCATATTTACTGTTGATGATTTGGCCTCTGTAATACCTGCCTTTGTCACTTTTCAGCTGCACTACAGCAATGCAATATCCTGGTCACAAAGCCATCAGCCCTTAGGAAACTCAAAATAGTAGAGAGCACAGCAGCACATTTCTGCTGCAACCCAGGGTACTATAAGCACATCAAATCTGCTTTCATCTTCTACACTAGCTCCTGTAAAATACTGAGCCGAGGTTTAGGTCTTTATCATTAACTTTAAGGTGTCCAATAGTCTAGGAACAGAATACCTAAAGGATCTACTGAGAACCTGCAGCTCTGTCCTGTTAAGGACAAAGCTTATTTTGTGCTGTAGATGGAGCTTTGACAGAGAACAGTCTAAAGCAGTTGAACAAATGCTCATAAATTCTAAAGTATCACCACTTGCTGAGCACAAGATGTACTTTTTGGATCTTAATCTCAATAACTAGTTCTTTTGTAATAATAATAGAGCAGTTTGAAACAAATTCATAAAAATCTAATGGTTTTTTTGTTTTCTGTAATAGGAGACAGTGAAGAAAAATAGAATCACACATAAGAGTTACACCTGTTTGATCTGGAAATGACCCAGCTACAAAGACAATAAAGTGTGTATAAATATCTGAGTAGAAAAGCATTCGCTGCTTCTTCCAGATGTAGTGGCACTGCATGTCTTACATGAACCAGGGTATTCCAGGTCAGTGACAACTAGTCTAATTGTTAAAAAAAAACACAACCAAAACCAAAACCCAAACAACATCAGAGCAACTTGTTTTAGAAACCTTTACAAAAAAGCAAAATATGAAGAGGCAATGTAAAAATTTCCAAGGCACTTAAAAAGTTTGAGGACTTAAGTGTAATTTATTTTCAGAATTGTAGATGCCTAACAGATCCAGAAAGTGTTAGGCACTTTTATTAATTTCATTTAAATTTTATTAGACTGCAATATATTTAAGGTGATATAAAAACCTGAATTTCTTATGCCACAGCTCACATGCTAAGATTAAATTTTAAAAAGGACTGAAAATCCAAAACCACTCTATTCAGCAAAGGACAAATATAAATGAAATTTTCTTCAGGGACATATTAATCTTAGTCTCTCTGTACAAATTATCAAAATGCATGCCATATAATGGTAACTAAAATATTGTTTTTATCAACAAAAACTGTTCTGTAATCAATTCACCTTAGGAATACTAACAAGCATATAATCATCATGTAATAAAAGCATTCGAGAACTGATGATTATTCAAGTGAAAGGTCCTGCCTCCCACTAAGCCTTCCCTGAGACAACAAGTTACCATTCTCTACACCTAATTCAGGTACAGAAATATTTCTTAATTTCTTAGTTGTATTTATCAGTGTAAATAAGAGAGTTTGAAATCTTAGCTCCAGCCTATCAGTTCCCGTTGGACAGATTTATCCTCTAAATGTCACTCAAATCTTCAAGTAAGGGAATAGTTATGAGGAACCATAAATATATTCACATTAATGGAAATAAATCCATCTATCTTAAACACTGTGATACCAAAAAGGAGATAAAATAATTTCTATTTCAAATATGTGCCCACTTCAACTGAGCTATCCAGTACCATCTTGAAGTTGATTATAAGATGAAAGCAATGGGACAAAGATAATAATCATTTAATCCCTTAAGAACAGCTATTCTGAAGAGCTTTTCGCTTGTGCTCAGCAGTCTTCTAGTATGTTATAATCCAGCTAGAAAAGAAGTATAATGATGAGGAAAATTATGTTTCCAGTAACAGAGAATTTTCATAGTAACAGGAAGTCCTACAAAAGAAACAATGCATGAAAACTGACCACTTCAGCAGATGGTGTCATAGATGAGTGCACCAATGCAATCTTTGACAGTGACAAGTTCATATCATCAGATGTGGTGAGGATCTGTAACGTCAGAACTAATGTAGCAGAGATTAATACACATTTGCCAATCCTGGATGCTGAGGATATATGCACATGGGACTGGATGGGATGACAGACTGCATGGTTCT
The DNA here is from genome assembly GCF_000700745.2 of Antrostomus carolinensis. Classification (NCBI taxonomy): domain Eukaryota; kingdom Metazoa; phylum Chordata; class Aves; order Caprimulgiformes; family Caprimulgidae; genus Antrostomus; species Antrostomus carolinensis. The sequence goes on from NW_010309024.1 coordinate 8,122, forward strand.
GACTGCACATTGACTGATATACTCAAATGAATCTCTAGTCGTGATTCCCACACTGAGGGTGCAGACAGATGAATACCCAAGCAGCTTCAACGTGGGCTGCAGGAGAAGGAAGTATGGTGGCTCAAGAGGGAGTCTCAAGGAACCCCTGAGGACATTTGACTAAGTACGACCTATCTGTCAGCTTGCTGGAGTTTGCTGCTAACAGACCACAACGGAGCACAAGAGAAAGGCATGTCTGAGATGTCCTGAGGTCTGCAGGAAATGTTAGTGTTGTTCCCATGGAACATTAACACCACCTTCCTCCAGGGTGAGCAGCAGAATTAACTCACTACAGAGTTCCCTTTCTAGGATGTATTTAAAAGAGCATGAGAATGACTGTATAAATTTCCTATCGGGTAATTTTTGCTGAGACCACTTTTACATTTTCACTTACTGCAACATTTGAAATACTTTGGAGAAGCTTGTTTATTACTGTTAAATGTTTTAAAATATTTTAACCAGATGCTCCTTAGAGGCTGTGTAAACACAAAACTAATATTGTATTGTAATGCAAATCAAACACACAATCTGAAAGACTTGTTTGAAGAAAACTAGTAAAAATACCATTAAAAAAACTAGCACAGCAACATTTGATTCAATCTGATTTGCAAGATCTGTTTTGCATACAGGTTACCAAATACGTATGACTAATTTAATTTATTTTTATAATATTGCATGTGGCTTAAGGAGGACAGCATTCAACATTTATTATCCTTTTCAAACCATGACACAATTTCTTTAAAAAACAAAATAAAACAAAAGCAACAGAAAATAGGAACTAATATCAGCTAGTGTGCTAAATAAAGGGAACAGTTTATGAAGTGCTTATTTTTAATTATTAGAGAAATTCAGTAAACGGGAGTGGAACCAATGTACCCTGTCAATATGTGAAACAAAACTGTGCAACAGGAAATTTCTACCTTGTTATAGCAATCATGCTATCATATACTGAGGTAGCCAAAGTTTTCAACATTGTAGCTTTGAAAACATCACTTCAGCTGTTAGAGACACAAAAAAGATACTTCAAAGTTTACTTTGTCCCATGCAAGATATTTCAGTAAGCATGAGGTCAACTTTGGTCTCTTGGAAAATTGATTTGCTAAATGTTTGGGCAGTATGTAAAATTAAAATTTAAAAAAAATTATGGAAAGTCTATCTCATATAATGTAATAGAATTTTTTAGAAAACAGTATTAAATTTTATTACTCACTCATTATGTATGGTCAGTTCAATTCCTTCAAAATTTCAGTGCAAATCAACATCACCTCTTTCATATCTACTTTTAAACAAAACTTATTTCATATCTACTTACAAACAAAACTGGTGCAACAAAAAAGAAGTCTAGAAGATCAACAGACTGTTAAATGGGTACACATCTGGCAAAGCAGAAGATATCTGAGCAAATTTAAAGTCCAGCATAAGTTACTTAGGAAGAAAAACAAAATAAATCACTACAGGAAAATAACACACTTTTATCATGCTCTGAGTAGAAAAAACAAACTTGTAAGAAACCTAACAGTTTCTTTTTTCCAAAATAAATTAATATGATTCACTAAAATTCCAGTAAAACATAAATCCTTCTGTTTATGTTACCTTGACAAACCAAATACAACTGATGGAGCATATAACATGCAAAAGACATTGATAAGTTTTTTATACATCGTAGAGCTCTGGTTCTGAATATTGCCATGTGTTAAAAGCAGCTGGAATTAGTACATACCTCTTGACTCCTGAAGCACAGAGAATCAAGTTAGAATTGATTTCTATTAACACTTCACTTGGTAGACCTATCACACTGCATCTTCCATCTTCAGATTTACATAATTGAATTCTTATACTATGCATAAAGTGTAAAATTATTTTAAAGATCCAGTTTTGGAGGTAAACTTCAGAGACACAACTTTTCCAAAATATTGTATAGAAAAAGGAAGAATGTGACCATTTTTTTATATGCACTACCGGGAAAAGTAAAATGTCAACAAGCCCTCTTTTTAAAACATTGGCATTCATATGAGACTTTGTAATTTGTATGTATTTGGCTTTTAATAAAAATATTTTCTAAAACATTTCTACACTTAGTGAAAAATTACTATCTCTTAATTCATTTTATTTGCATCAGAAAGTCTCTGATATATGATATTAGTAATTAACCAGAAAAGACTTACTGGTTTTCTGTGTACTTCAAGAAACAGAGGCACTATGGTTTTTGTGACTAGCATTACATGAAAGATAAATCCCTCACAAGACAAAGAGTTACTGAAGCACACAGTAAACCTTATACCTTTGATTATTATATTCTGTCTACCTAAACAACTCTCTGTAATTATATATGGTAGCCTTACATACTGAGTCCAACTTGATTCTTGCATTACCATACATTGCTGATGCTTTCTCCTTAGAGGTGCCTTTATTCCAGTGATGGGTTAATGAGTTTGTATATATGATTGTGAAATGTGAGGTGATACAAAAATGCAAGTTTCTAAGAGTATTTGTATTCTGCTCTGTAAATCATAAATTTTCTTCTAGTACCATTGGGACAGATGATACTCTTTGTTTTGAGGCATGAATCTCAAGGAAAACTAATCAGAATACTAAATTCTGAAAATGGTATCAGGAATTTACACATTTCACTGACGTTATCTGCACTCTAGTAAGAGTATGTCACATGACAGACACTTTAAAAGAAATACTTTAATTCAAAGACTTGATATTTTAATGTTTTATTTTCTCCCACATTTTTCCTATGCATCTTCACCTCAATTTGAGAACACAGAAAATTAAATTTTATAGATATTAAGAGAAGGCTTAGGAAATTAATTTAGGAATCTATTTTAAAAACAAATGAACCTGGAAAAAGTGTTAGTTACAATGAATCTGAAACCACTTCTGTGCTTCATCTTTTCTATTTACTAAATATTATTGGGAAAAAAAAACCATTGTATAAGGGGTAAAAATAGCATCAATGGTGTGTCAAATGCTTTTCACTTTGAGGTTTTTAGATATTTATGACTTCTGATTAATTCTTCTCATTTTTCTTCCTGTTTAGCAACCAGATTGACCATCTGTTTCAGTAAAAAGCATCACATAAGGATAGCATAGAGCTGGATAACATAAACTGCCTCAAAAGCTGCCTTGATAAAAGCAGATGGAATCATACAAACATAATCTTTAAATGTGCAGTTGCTGAATTTATATTTTTTCTTTATAAAAGAGAACTTTTAGTATTTATTTAAAGAAAACCAGGCCAGCTAGCTAGACAATTTCAGTAAGATACATTGATGTATACTTCAAACACTGAACTAAACTATCATTAAACCTGCATGCTTCATTAGGTGTGCTCCTACATAGCAATATTGTATTTGACGAGAAGAAAAGATATGCATCAAAGCATAAAAATACAACAAAAGCAGGTTCAAGAAGAAAATAGTAGATGTAAGTAAATTTCTTTTCAGATTTATAGAAATCATAAATTCAGAAGAAATCCTAGTTATTTACAAAACTTACTAAATAAATATGTTTTATAGAATCCATTATTCTACACTGGTCAAACTATATTTTCATTAAACTGTCTTTATTTATGTTTAAAAAATACTTGATAGATGCACTAAAGAAGAATAACCTGGTTTTACCAATATTATATTAAAGTAATTTCAAGATGCAAAATATTAGCATATGCTCAGAAAAAAGAAGCAACATATTTATATTCAAAATTCTTAAAGGAAAAGAAGGCTATTTCCAGTCTATGAAGCTGGAGTATTCTGTTTCTGCAAATTCCCACTAGTGGGAAGTGCATGCTCTCACTGTTGAAAGCAGGTGTATGCTACATCACAAATACAATACCCTATACTGAGTTTCATCAAAAGCTATGTTCCTTGCTCTTGTAGAGGAAGTCCACAAATGAATTAATTTTTAAAAACTCCTAAAGAAGGGAGAAAAACAGATAATTTACACTTAAATCCTTCCACCAACTGGTAAAATTCTTTTTTCTTTCAGGAATCAGTTCTGTAGTTTTCTCTCTGCTATTGAGATATGACTGTAATAGATAAGAAAGGTAGTGGGAAAGAGTAAAAATGAGATGCTTTCAAAACAAGAGTTTGATTAGACTCAGAAAGGATGATTTTTCACTGGCACTTCACATTTTTTAAAAATATTCCTACAGCAATCTATACAAAGCTACTTCACATTTTATGGATAAATGTTCTGGTACAACTGCACCCTCTAACACCATAAGAGGATTTAATGCAAAACCTAATCCATTTGCATAGCATCTGAAATGAACTAGCTTTCCCTCTACCCTTATGTTTTCACATTAGAAATAAATCATATAAAAATGAAAATTGCCACACTAGATCAAATCATTGGTTTTATCTTGTACACAGCCTTTGACAGTTACCAATAGGAGATACTTCAGGAAAAAAATACTGCTACTTGCCAATAGTCCTAAGTATTGAACATAAGTCCAGGCATTCAGAGAGGAATGTTCTTCCCAGTGCTCACTGATACGTGGCTGCCTTATCCTCTAAGTGTTCATATTTTCTCACCTAAATAAAAATCTACTCAATACAACTTTCTATATTTTTACTCCTCATGGGAGTAAAAGGCTTAAGCCTTTTCTGAATACTACTGAACACTAGGATTTATATAATGTGTTCTGTGTTCATACAAGTCTCATTGCATTTTTTTTCACATGCTGTTTTTACTTTTATTACAATAGAAGATAAGTACTATTTCGGAGTTCCTTGTCTATTTTACCATCCTCTTCTTTGTTTTGTTCAATTATGAGTGTTCTTATTCATCTCTTATCCAAACCAACTGATCCCAATCTTTCCAATTTCTTCTCTGATGCAAGTTTGCCCTTATCTATAACAATTTTTGCCCATTTCTGGAATTTTTCCATTAAAAACAAAGCCCTTCTGAGTCAGGAGGTAGAATTTATGTGATCTAACTTGTCATCAAAAATTTCTGTCTAGTTGAAACTAGTTGTTTTTGGTTTTGTGAGAGGAGAGGTATCCCATCCTACCACAGGCATCTAATATAGATGTGATGAATCACCTCCTGCAAATAATCCTTAAAAGAAGATGAGACATGAGACTATCAGTTTCCACTGAATCACAAGGAGTAACTGAAGAAAAGGAATAACACCAGTTTACATCGGGTATATTACAAATTTTCCAATATTGCTTTTTCTCTTGTTCCTTCTAGTTCCCAACCCTATCCCCATATGTTTTTTATATTGCTGAATGCAAGTGGAGATACTCATTTACATGGCTATGAGAGTATGAAGGTCATTTCCTTGAGTAGTTGCTGAGTTAATTTAGAGCTGAGAATGCACATGACTTGCAAACCATTCCTTTGGCTATATATAACCTTAATTCTTTAGGTAATGGTGTTCATGTCCTATTGGGCTATCAATCCACTTTGCATAGAAGGTTCCATTAGATATCTTGACAAACTCACACAGTCTCAACCAACATGTATAAACTGAAATTTTTATTAACCAGTAACTTCATTATTCACCCCCTTCTAGTTAATAAAGGTACTAAAAAATAAGTAGGATTTAATCAGATGCCTTCCTACTATTCAAGTCTCATGTCTGCAGTTTACCCTTTATTTTATACATGTACTTTTCTGGTTTTCAGACACAGACATAGTCCTAACTCTGAAAGTGTCCAAAGCTCTGATCAGCATGGAACCTTGTATGGAACAAAAAGCAAAATGTCCACAGAGGATCTGTAGTCTTTGTGGAAAGAAACATATTTTTCCCCACTCTAAATTCTCTGTCTGAAATTAAGCATGCTTTTTCTCCTACTTCCACACCTGCCAAGGCTAGGTAAAAAAAAAATTAAATTAAATACATAAAAGCAGTTAGGTACTCTGGATCCCCTATACCCCTAAGTCCCAGGGAAAGTAATGAGATTCCATTATTTAGCAGTGTAGATTATGTAAAAACATCCTGTGAAAAAAAGAGATAGTCAACCTGCAATGGCGAATATTTTAGAAAATTTAGTAAAGCTTCTACCACATTATATTATTAATTTACATTTAAATTTACTTATAATGATATCTATTTATTAGAATTTGATTTTCTAGATGACAAAAAATCGCTGTAATCAGATGCAACTGTTTATTTTATGCCAAAACACTGTAAACAAACTGTCAACAGCTATATAAGCAAAACAAAAATAAATGAAAGCAGAGTAGTAAGTAAAGTCTATTTTACTATTTAGATATAAATGTTATATTCTTTCCTATGAAGGCTTAGTTGCTCTGTAAATAAGTTACATTTCTGTTTCTCAAAAGAAACTATATACAATTGAAAAGGCACTGCATAAACACTAGAATATGTCATTCCACTTAAAAAACTGATACATAAATTTAATAACCAATCACAGACAGAATAATAAAGAAGAAATATGGAGGCAGACAGAAAGCCTAGTCTAGAACTGGAGGCCTGTGTTCAGTTACTGGTGCTTCTATTTATGCCATGTGTGACACCAGCCAAGCCATTTCACCTGCTCTGTGCTTCAGCTTTCCTGATTGCAACACAGAGAGAATGCGACCCTTCACTACCAAAACCCTCTCATTATACACTTTAACAGTGGCTGTAAGATACACAGATCCTAGTCTGAGGACAATAAAGTTCCTAAGAAATTTACTATGCTCATTACTAAGGCAATTCATAATTTTATTATGATATGAAGACCTTTTTTCCCTGTTTTGTCCAACACAGAGATATAATCACAGCTGCTAGTAGTTTAACCACAGGCCAAACACAGTTAAGTTGTTTTCCTCTTTTCATTCCCACCTATATTTCTTTTTTTCTGTTTTCATTCTTTTTTGCTGTTTTTTCATAGCAGCTATTGAAAAAGAGTTGAAGTAAGGAATTTGTATTTTGGTCCTGAGGACAAGATGGCTAGGTCAACTTTCTCTTTTCTGGTAAGAGCCTGAAAGCTTCTTCCCTTGTATTGAGGAAACTCAGCTTTGTAGTGCATGATGGATTTAAGAGTTGAAAAGTTGTTACTGGAATTTGGGAAGCACCTTTTACCAATACTGATAAAAGTCTTTAATATGAACACTAAACCCCCAAATTCAGCTAAGCATAGCAGAAAACTTTATTGCTGGGTAGGAAACATCAGACTGATGGTCTTAAACAGCTTATCTGAGCACATGGATTGCTGCAGTGAAGACTAACAGATTGGATTTGAAGGGAATATCTTCATTAATTCATGAAGGCAAGCATCACTGTAGCACAGCCCATGTGTCGTAAGGCAGAATGCAGTCTTCTATTTACTATATACGTACAAAAAAATGATGTGTGTTTTTGCATATTTCAGGTTCATCCAGTAACTGTGTGGATTCTAAAAGGATATCAGTTGCAGTCTGAAAGGTGACTCAGCAGCTTGAAGAAAAAGTTCTTCTAATCCACCCTTGAAGTGGAACAAATATTACTAAGTACTTCTTCCTAATACTGTTTGTGTACTCTTTTTCTTTTCAGAGGGGTTTTAGCCAGGTTTAGTCTCATCCAGTCAGATGAAGAACTGGAAGGCAGCACTCTCTGTGACAAGTGTAAAGGAGATGTAGATCTGGATGACGACTGCATAGAGCTGACACTAAGGACTGCTGTGCCTCTGTAGCCCATATTAGCCTAATCTTAGCAATAAAAATGAAAGAAAAACTAACTTTCTGAATTCCATAGGCAAGTTGTCTGCGATCACAGACAGAAGAAGCTGCTCATCATTATTTCCAATGACAAAAGGGAGATATTTATAGAAACAATTAATGCAGCCTTTGTGTATTCTGTACTTTTTTCCATTGTTGATCAGTTGCTAAAAAGGTAGAAAATGTAAATATGGCATGGTCAGGCTGCTCAATCCTCTTGCTTTGGAAAGTAAGAGACATATTATGAAGGGAATTTTAAGTCTTCTAACAAGAACAGTTCCTTATGCATTTCCAAATGAATAGATAGTTCTTTAAACTGGAACTCCAGCATCCAGTTTCTGTAAGATAAATAACTTTTTAGGTTCAGAATATCAGTTATGATAAAATCAATGTAATGTTGTCACAACTGAGATAGTCCAAGAATTGAAAAATTCTGGGAAGAGGTAATAGCTTTCATTAGACAGATCGACAAATCAGGCAAGATTTCAAGTACACAAGTTCTTCATATCTTGTTTCTCTTAAATGAATTTTTTTTTAATAGAAACAATACATTAAATGCAACATCATGGGTTAAATGGAAGTAAGATAGAGCAAGTTTTGACAAAACCAAGAATTCTTAAAACCAAAAATAGCACATGCTAGATTTTAGCACATTTGGGGGCCACCACTAAAAGTTTGTTTATGTATGGCATCTAAACAGCTAAGGTACATAAAGCTCTTTGCTAGTGAAATATAATGAAAAATAATGATCTAAATGTTAAAAGATCAACTGTATCTGACTTATTCAACTCTTACTAGAGGTAGTGAAGATATTAATTCACAATTTCTATGAAGAAATTACATTTTAATTTTTAGTTTGTCAATATCTGACAATAGTGGTGGGATTTTGGAAGGAAAAATGTTTACTGACCATCATTCTCTAAAAGTAATTTTCTTCATTGCATCTGACCAGCTTTATCTATTTATGCAGAACACAGTGCATTTAGTGTTTTAGAAATTACACTTTCAATCATCACCAGTCCAATAGAACAAAATATTGAAGTTAAATGCTGAAAAGTGTATGGCTGTCTGTGAATTCTGGTGGGTAATTATGCAAGACAAGCATTATACATTTGTAGTAAGTGCTATTTACATTCCTTCCATCCAACCATTATTTTCTTATAGAGGAGAGTTGTGCTTTTAACTTGTAGCTCCTCACATTTTTACTATGCAAACCAATGAAGCAATAAATTTGTTTGTAATGAAGGAATATTTCCACCTATTGAAATTTTAATGATAGTGGCATCACAACAGATTTAACCTCATAACTATGAAAGAGAACAATAAAACCAAATTCATTGTCCTGTTTTTTAGCTGAAACAGAGCTGGGTTTCTTTTCAGTAGTTAGAATAGTGCTGCATTTTGCTTTTCAGCCTGGGATTTGTTATGAGAGAAACACTGATAACACGCCAGTGTTTGCATTTTTGTCACTGGAAGGGAAGGACTTCGTGTTTTGTTAGTCTACAAGTGCGAGATCTAAGGGGGAGAGGAATATTTAAATTAATAAGATAGACTGGCATTTGGATATGCCAGTGGGATATTCCAGATCATATCATGTCATGTCCAGAATATTAGTGAGGGTCTCTTCCTCTCTTGCTCTCTCTAGCTTTCGTTCGGGCTCTCACTCTTCCAGGGCTGCAGTTTCAGTTTGGGATTGCTGCTCCTTCGGGATTGTTATCTGGGAACAGGCCGGGCTTGGTCGGCGGGTGGTGAGCAGTTGCACTGGGTATCACTCATTTTATTACTGTTAACATTATCACTACTATTTTAATATTAATATTATTTTCAGTTTTCTTTTATTTCTATTATTAAATTGTTCTTATCTCAACCTACAAGCTCCTTATCCTGGCCCCCAAATCCTCCCCCCTATCCCCTGGGGGTAGGGGGGAAGTGGGTGAACGTCTGTGTTGGCTGCTGGCCAAGGGGTAGCCCAGTGAAACTGTCACATTCATATACACTCTAACATATCCACAAAGAAAATACAGTTCTGAAAGGTACAAAATACTGTTAATGATCACTAGGACTTTACTGATGGGTAGATTGTTCACAGGTCATAAGTTCACCATATTTTCCAATAGATTACTCATTAAATACTTCATTGCAGATAACATAGTTTTAATAATAATTTTTGTGTTTGTCTTTTTTTGTATGAACTGTTTTAGGGGAAGAAAAACAATCTTTTTTATATGTGAATGAGCCAGAAAGCAGATACAAAAACTAATAAAAAAAGAAGAAATTAGTTTAATGCCTCAACATAGTTTGGATCTATATGCTACCTGCTTCTTCTCTATTAACAGAGGCCCTAACGCCTGCTTCCCCTGTTATCATTCTTGGGTTTTTTTTCCTTTATCTAAATTCATATTTTTAAATTCACATTAATGTTTCCATACTACTTTACTTTTCCTCCTATGCTTAAATTTACGATGCTATTGAAGAAAATACTTTCCCCTTTATTACTGTCTCCTTCTTTCTTATTTACCAGTTGTATTCAGGAACAATAGCACCTACATGCACTTTTCCTTGGTACTCCAGTTGAAAACATATTAGAAAATTATTATGTCATTAAATTCGTAATGTACTGGTCCGAAAATATTTATAGCTAAATTGTCTAGCCCAAATGATGAACATTTTGGACATATAGCAACAGCAGGAGGAGCTAGAGACCCGTGTGCGGTC
>NW_010309025.1:0-465 GCF_000700745.2 Antrostomus carolinensis
AAAAGTAGACTCAGATGTAGTCCCACACTTAAGACTGGACCTAGTATCAAGCCATCTTCTTTCTGGGAAAGCTAAAAAAACCTGACAAGTAGACAGTCATTAAATGGATTTTCTCTTAATTCCCTACTTAAAGATTTCCGCACACAACAGTCCTTACAACTAAAAATTCTTCCATATTTAACCTTATTTAAGTATGCACTCCTTTCTTGAAGGCTGCTGAATTGTAAGGTTGATTTAAGTAAATTACTTTAATACATATTAAATAGATTTTATCACTTTCTACTTCTAACTTCTGGTTAAACTGGTCATTGCTCTTCTGTGGAAAAACTTAAACAGGAGGCCAGAATCTACCTTCTGCACAGCTCTTCCTTCTCTTGTTAAGATCCAAGCCTGTCCTGTCAGCAGAATTCTGCAGGAGATGATTTATTTTTTCTTTTTTTGGCATCTTGGTCTATTTCTGCTCTG
>NW_010309026.1:0-11053 GCF_000700745.2 Antrostomus carolinensis
TCCAGAGGTCCCTTCCAAGCCCTACCATTCTTTGATTCTGTGATTTCCACCTTGACCATATTATGGCCAGGTCATATATGGCTTATTTTCAGCCACGTGAACATTTATAATATTGTGCTGCTTCTGAGGGACACTCTTTAGAGTCAAATAATAAACTGTTTAGAGTACCATACCTTTTACACCGTCTTCCCTCCCTGCCTTTATTTGGAGAGAAAAGTTCTGAAGAACCTTGGAGAGGAACAAGTACTGAAAACTTATCTCTGGCACAGCTATCTACAGGAAATTTCCTACCATGAATTGTAAAAAGAGGGTGATATTTTTAGTACAGTGAGAGAAACTTGCATTCTGGTAGTAATTTCAGTATATGATAACACCTCACATAAAATTTTAAGTATGCAGAACTATAATATAATCTAGTTTTTGCACTGTTAGGTATTTCATGTGGAGCTGCTTACTGAGGAGGTATAATATTGATGCATTTTGTCATTACCAGGTTCCATCACAGAACATGTTCGTCCAGTTGTGAGGAAGTGAGCAAAGAGTTCCCAAGTGCCCTTTCTGCCCCTCCATCCTGGAGGAGTTGCTGTTTTCCTGAATACTTGTCACTTAAATATACTAATACATCTGATGTTGTGGTTCTGGGAATTTTTTATAGTCTTTTCTGAGCTCTGCATTTTTCTGGCTAATAGAAATATAATTGAATATATTAGATAGTTTTATAAGATTAATTTTATTTCCAAAATCCTATATCAGTTAAAAATAGGTGACATTGTTCTGTGATGAATTTAATACATAGATTTTCAGGGCTGATTTTCATCAACATCCTTCCCCTCTTTGGTTTTTTTCTTTGCAAACATTTTGAAGTGTGATATTTTTGCCAGCTTTTGTGGAATCGGTTTAGAAAACGTTAGTCCTTTGCATATTCCTTTGATTCTTGACTTTCCCTGTCTCTAAAGCTTTGTAAAGCTTTAGCGATATAAAACAGGCACCTGTGATGGTTCATCTCATTTTGTGGTCTTAATAAGTTGATTTTGGCTGTTGAGGCTTCCTCAGAAGATCTGTCTGGTTTCGCCAGTCTCCAGGCAGGTGGTCCTTGAGCTCAGCATGGCCAACAGCTATGTGTTAGCTCGCTGTACCCACTGTTACAGTCTCATCTCCACGTATGTCTGTCTCCATTAGCATTACAGGTATTTTGTACATTCTTTACACAGTTATCAAATACTTATAAGCTCCATTTCTGTTTTCCCCAAGAAGGCTGCACTCAGCAGAAATTGCTGTCTGAAAACATGCACAGCTGGTAACCTTTGCTGATATTCCACACAGAGCAGAAATACTCTGCTGCTCTCTGACAGGCAAACATATGCATTTATTTTCCTTGCTCATTTGAATTCTTTCTGACAACTAATAGACTGAGTAGCAGCAGTGATAGCCAGCATTGCACTGTCACAGTTTCTCTCCTCTGGGATCGATTCTGCTTTGTGACCTTGACAAGTCATTTCACCACTGCCTTTATTTTCCCACCCAAAAATCTTCTTGCCTTTGGTTTCAGGCCATAATTTCAAAGAATTAAGAACAAAAATGCTGTGTAGGCAGTGGATGTTGTTACTGTTAGCTGACGGTAGCAGATGCAAGAGAGCAGCACATTGTCTCAGGAAACAAAGCCTTTAGGCAGCCCTCAACTGCCGCGCTTTTGGATGGTTGAGTTTGCTCTGTGGCTCCTACTGTCTTCTACCAAGAGCGTGTGCTGGAGGAGACGGGTAACTCCTCGAGCAGGGCGATGCTCAGGAGCCGACTGCAGCACTCGCTGGCTTTCCCTGGAGTACTGCAGAAATAACTGCAGGAGGAGCGTTCGCGATATGGAGCGGTTGCAGCCTTTCCAGTAGCTTTGAGGACACCAGCAGCACTTACTGCTGTTGCACAAGCGGGTTGTTTCTGAGAAGACCGGCTGTACGTAGGCTTAAACAGCTCTGGTGGGACCAAATTTCACTGCTGAGAATAGCACAAGGAAGGCCCCGTTCTCAGCCTGAGGCTTTGAGTAGAGAGATTGAGGAAATGAAGACCCCTTGGTGGGCACCAGCCATTTGGGTGAAACACTAAGGAAGGTGTATGTAGGTCTGGATGACTGAAGATGGTGGTCATGAGAGCAAGTGAGTTTCCCAGCAGAGCACAGGAGCTGTGCATTGCCATCGTGTCTCTCACTCACCCAGCTTGTGAAAGAACAGGTGCTTGTTTGGTGATAGAGGCAGTTCTAACCCCCCAAAAAAGATAAAAAGAGAGAATGATCAGTGAGGTATCTCTTAGGTGATAATAAGAGAGACTAACTATCCTTTGTGAGAACAGTCATTGGTAACCAGTCAGTGTCTCAACAGCCCCATACAAAATCCCCCTCGGACACAGCTCCCCAGTGCCCTGCCTGAGCCACGGCACTGAAGCGGAGCAGGGAGCCTCCTCGGTGTCGTTCATTCGGGAACTTCTGTGGGGAAACTGAAAGCTCTCATGTGCGTGGAAATTTTTCGGAAGTTGTTTTTTCTCCTCAGTTTCAATATTTCAGGTAGTTATTGATGCATTAGTTTTAAAACTGGCAGTTTCCAAAAAAAAAAAAAAAACAAACCCCAAAAAAACAAAAAAAAAGATTGTGTCTGACCAGAAATTGCTTTTGATGTAACATGTTGGACAGGGTGATCAAGTTAATGGGTGTTCTGCTGTTAGCTTTAGTAGAGTGAGAATTTTACCTCAGGTAACCATCAAGCTGATCTTGTAGGACACTGGTAAATTAATCACTTGACAAAAGTAGCAAAGAGGTACAAGGGTTTTCTATATGTATGTATTAAAAATATTATAATCAATATATAATTTTTGTCTTCCCACAGACTGTATCAGCATGCATCTGTAGAGAGCAACTGGCCTCCTAGAAATACATTTGCATAAACCACTGAACTGTGCCCAAATACTCAGAGTAAGAAGACTTTCTGTCTACGGTCTGCAGAGAAAGAATGTCCTGGAAAAGATAACAGTAGGAAGCAGCGATGAAATATAGGATGGACCTGATCTAGTGAATTACCTTTTCATCACCACACAATCCAGCTCAAGCTGTACCTGCAGGCTTGACAGCCCTCTTTATTCATAAGTTGAGGTATCTATCTGCTGGCCTGGAGTGATGCAACATATTTACACACTGTGAGTTGCTAACATGACAACCAGCAGCCGCACATGTCCAGTACCAGCCGTGAATGGACATATGACTCACTATCCAGCAGCGCCATATCCATTGCTTTTTCCTCCAGTCATCGGTGGACTGTCGCTACCATCCCTCCATGGTCTCCAGGGTCACCCACCATCTAGTGGATGCAGCACCCCGTCACCTGCAAGTAAGTACTTGGTATTAACAGCTTTTATTGACCATTTTTCCTCTTACAAAGACTGATCGTGTTCATTCTGAAATTATTTTAAGAGCAATTGCAGTTGTTCATCTGAGATGTATTTTACTTGAGCAAAGAGCATGCATTTATTTTGAAATACTGTTTTCACTTAATCTTGTTTTTATAAAAATAAACATGCAACTATATGACATACCAGAGCTGTGGAAACCAGGAGTGATAAAACCTGCTATGGAATTTGGCATATCCTGCATTATTGTGTTAGCTGTAGAATCTGATATGTTTAAAGAGAAATTGGCTGTGTGTATTCGTGAATAGTGATGATTCCTCAGTACTGAATTCCTTTAAGTTGCTCTGTAATTAATGCTGCTTTTGTTTTTTTCTGTAAGTAACTACTTTCTTCCTGGACAGCTTGTAAAGAGCAGTCCAGATGACAGCTAGTAGCTGAGAGCTGACTGTGGCTGCAGAATTAGCCCTTGAGTCTATGATTGGGTTCCATGTGCAGGATACTTACATTTTCAGCACTGTTGAGTGTATTAGCTGGGCAGTGGTTTGGTTTTTTTTCATTGCTTTATGACAAACACATGTTTTCTGCTTGATCTTTGTTTGATATGTGTTTTAAGTAGCTCCAAACAAAGCTGTGCCAGGTATAAACTCTTTAAGTAGCATCACATAGACAAGATACGTCTCTGGAGGTCTTTGCAGTGGGTGATCAGTGTATTTATCACCCATGTGAGCAAAGCCAGAATGTATACAGGTTTGCAGGTCAATTTGTTATGAAGATGATCATCTAAATACGTTACTGTCATTGTTCAATATGAAAAGGTCCTGACTGAAGAGCAAATTTGCAGAATTACTATGCTTTCTACTAAAGGAAAAGGAGACTTGCTATAGCAGTTCCCCTCATACATCTTTACAGAATGCACATGAAGTTGGAGCTCCAAATATGAAGAAACCACAGTGAAGAAAAAACTTCTGAAGAGTAAACTTGTGGGGTTTGTGCTGCCTAATACTAATTCTGGCTTCGTGTCTCACATATGTGTATCTGAAGAATGGGCAGAATGAAGTAAAGCATTTTTTTTTTCCCCCAGTTAATGCAGACAGTTTTCATGCAGTCACATATGGGAAGAGGTATAAGCAGGTCAGGCTTGTATTTGCTGTTTTATTGCAGAGTGTTTATCTTTATTGGAGGTGAAAAACAAACCACTTTCAGCCAGAAGGTCTACAAGTAACTGAATTTCCAATCCTTTCAGAAATTATCCTGGTTAATTATCAGAATACCATACTGAATTTATCCCCTGATATTGCAAGAACACTCACCTGTTGAAGAAATAATATGTTATTAGTTAATGGGAACTTTTTCTGAGGCATATATTGGTAAATACCAAATGTATATGATCAGATATGCAGGGTTTCTTTTCCATGAATTGTTCCTGTGGAATTAAGAGTGTGTTGCAGATGCATTATTAATGATTAATAAACCAGTCAGTGTTCAGCCTTTCAAAAAAGTAGTGCTAAATATGCATTACTGTGGATATGCAAATAAGTGACAGCCACTGAATCTTTGGGTTTGTATCTTTATGCCCTGGTCCCACCATTTTTGCAGCATTATTTTTTTCAAGGTGCTTTGCCACACTGGCTCTCCTTGACTGAGCATGAAGGCTTGGCAGCTGTTGTGCATAGCTCAAGGCATTGAAAATACCAACTAAAATTGGCAAGATAGGGAGGAGGGTGACTGGAATGAGAATTTCTTTTTAGACACAGTCCTCTGCAGGATGACTCTTTGGTTTGTTCTACTCTTGTCTTTTTACCTTTGGTGGTGACAGTCTGTCTTATTTCAAAACATGTAGAGTTCTCATTCTGGAGCTTGAGGTTAATATTGCTAGAGTTATGGAGGCAAGTTCTTAGAAGCAAGCAAGTTGAGCTTTGGGTTATATTTCGTGTTTTTCTTTTAATTGTGGATTTTGGTTTTGTTGTTTTGGGGGTTTTTTTTGACGTGTGTGGTTTTTGTTTGTTTGTTTTGATTTTTTTTAACAATGAAGCCACCCGTGGGCTGAGGTCAGTATGATTGGTGGCCTCTAAAATTGCAAAGACCTGAACACATCAAAGTTTGGCCAAATCACTACTCTCCATATGCTTGAATCTATTGTGCTATGTATCTTACACGTTTTTTCCATTCATGCAAAATCTAATAGAAATGGTTTTACATAACAGGAATGCTGTAAAGATCTCTTTAATATTTTTAAAACAATGCAGTTTAACAGCTTTTGGTCAAAATCACAATCATTTAAGCCTTCATATTATTGTCCTATTTTATTTTGTTCTGTCTTGGTTTTAGACTTCCCATGATGGCAGATAACCTTGTATCAAGTTGCATTAAGTTACGAACCCCAACGGTAGGTGAAGGTGTCTCCAGCCCTGTTAAACAGAACAACAGTATTTTAGATATGTTAATTTTGTGAGCACAGGGAGCTTACAGTAAGAGTGAGGGATGGAATGATTTAGTTTCATTGATGTTAATAATGGTGTTGTGTCCATGACCTGTGACTTGGCTTCTGTTTTTATACTGAGATATGTAGTGCAAAATACTTTAATAATTAGAGAGCTGGTCACAGTGCTAAAGAGGTCAGAAGAGGGAAAAAATATCACTTTTATGCATACATGAACTATGCATTAGCACCAAACGAGATCACAGTCAAGAAGATCATTACTTTTATAAGTCTGATAGATTTACCTACCACTGTATTAACCCATACAGCACTGAGCAGATGTATTTACTCCCGAGATCAGATGGCATGCAGGCTTCCCTAGTTGCATTAATAACAAGGAATGGCTTCTATATTTAAAATAAAAAAATTAGCAAAGATTGTTTTGGGAGATTACTGCTTAGCTCATTTAGAAATGGTAAAGGAAGGCCAAACTGGAGGCATTCCCGTGCTTTTTGGGTCGTGTGCCAGCCTATCCCAGACCAAGAGGGTTCAGCTCTTTGCTGGACTTGGAGCAACTGTGGGAAATGGACATTTAACAAAAGTTCTTCAGAGCCTGAGATGTTTGCAATAGGAAAATCACAAAATATTAGTGAAATATTTGGGAGAACAATAAATAAGTATAGGCAAATGTTGTTACATGACATCTTACTAAAGTAAAAGCATCTTAGGTTGAGATGAGTAGTGGTCATGCAGGCATATACAGACAGTTCCGGTGTCTGGGTGGCATTGCTTTTCAGTAGTTCTGGAAGAAGGGGCTCATCTTGCCATCATGAGATGTAACACTGGTTATGGCTGTTGCCAGAGACCACTAAGGCAACTGTCACATTGTCAGAATACCAGTTCAAGAAGAGATTACCTTCTTTATTAAGCATCTGTTGTGGATGTAATTGGCAACTTTTAATTTCTAGAAAAAGACTAATTATTAAAAAATTAGGCTTAAAAAAAATAAAAGCCACACAGATTATCATAGTATATCCAGTGGGTTGAAAGCTGATGCGGAAAGTACTGGCTTTATGTTATGGCTGATGGAACTGCAAGGCATACGGTAATGTTGCAGTTTCACAGGTGGATCTCGGCACCGGGAGGATGAAGCCATGGTGCTCATAGGTAGGGTCTCTTTGTAAGACTAGTTTCTATAATGTTACTTCACCAGAACGATTCTTACAAAATGAGTTTAAGGTGGGTAAAGATCACTACGTAACAAAGCCAGTTGGTGTGAGCTGGTGACCGTGACATGGGGAGGAAATAACTTAATTTGAGCTAATACAGTGATGAAATTAATCCTTGAGTGTATCCTAGATTAAAATAGGATCTGTGCAGTAGCCACTGTGGGAGCCACTAAATAATAAAACACTTCAGTTGGCAATTGTTCCCTTTCTGCTTGGGTTGAGCATCCTGCTTCAGGCACCCTGCTTGAATGGGGTGATTCACATAACCTCTAACCCCCCACCATGTTTTGGTCCTTAGACTACTGACCTGAGCCTTTGGATCCTTAATATTCTGCCTTCATTTGATGCAAGGGTGAAAGAGTAGGAGTAGCTTGTAAGGGGGCAGGGGGGAGTGGTGAGCCTGCTACAAGAATGTCCTGGTATTTATATAAACTTAGTAAGATTGCTTCATCCAGATAGTTTAAAAAAAAACAACAACAAAAAAACCCAAAACTGAATGTGTTACTTAGAGGGCTGTTGGGATATCAAGGAGAAAAATCTGTGCTAAGGTCGTTCGCTGTATTTTAGCCAAGTTTTTTCATACTTTTCTATCTGGGGTGTTTTAAAAGTGCATTGTAAAGAATAAATGACCTTAGATTCTGTTTTATGTAAAACGTTTAGGTATGAGAAAACGTATGGAAAGTAAGATCATCTGAGGAACTGGAAGAGGTAGACAAGGAACTAGCTAAGGCTTTACTTCTGAGTAGTGCTATGTAAATACTGATTATTATATTTAGTAGCCAATATTATTGCATCTCAGGCTTTTCAGACATCCTCAGGCCAGTCAGATTGTTGTCTTAAGTGTTGTTTTTTTGCTGAGATTGTTTTTTCTTCCATTACTGCTGGTTATTTACTGCTTTAACTCCAAATTAAAGATGGCTTGCTTTTTTTTTTTTCTCTTTTTCCCTCTTAGGAAATGGATTTTCCACTGGTATCATTAAAAAGAGAACAGTCAAATCCAGTGTTACTGGTGTAGTACTGGAAGATATTTTTGCCAGCCCCACCCGTTACAGGAATTCATTTACTTTTCCAGTTCTGTTGTTAATCATTATATTGACACAGAAAGTCCTCCCAAAAGCACTCTTTGGCAGATTGCATTAAATATGAATAGCAGATATTCATTACGATGTGTTGCCCCCAAGAGAACTCTAAACTATCTGCACTACTCATGAACAGGCAAATACACTAATTCTCCAGCTATTCAAATTATTTTCAAATAGCTTAGTGTCTCTCTAATAAAAACAAGAATGTCTCTGTTTCCCTTAATTACTTAGAAGGTCAAGGACTCCCACATCTCACTTTACTTCACAAAACGGGGAATATTTCTGTCAGAGGTTGGAGTATGGTTAATACATGATAGATTTTCTTCCCTCAGCATAGTTACGCAGGCAAGTGCTGTCTGTAATGGACTGGAAAAAAATACAACCCTCAGCACTCTTGGCACTCTGGAATTGCCTAAATAATATTATAATAGTTGTACTGAATTAAGAAAAAAATATGTGAATCAACCTTGCTTGATTATGTTGTTGAGCTTTTTTCATTCCTTCTAATTTTAGTGTGGCTGTCTCCCTTGGAAGGCTTGCTACATAGTCATTTACCTGTATTTGCAATTAATTTTAAGACTTCTGTACTTATTCAGTGAACGTGTTACCCATCTTTATTGAAGACAGAACATGTGTTTGCATTCAGACAGAGGGAATAAACAGAATATGAATATCAGATTCCTTAGCTACAGCCAGTATTGCCTCACCCTGGCAAGTCTGAGGAGCAATGTCCAGATGATACCCTGCAGATACCATTTATGACCTTGAAAACCACTGTTTCTTTTCAGTTCTTCTGTTTGTTTATGTGGGTTTTTGCCTGGTTCAGCTCTTTGTGCAGCTTGAAAGCATCTGTGCTTTGATTAATAAAATTAAATTACATTGTCATTTTCTGATTCTAGTTAATCTGAAACTATCAAAATTTAAACTTATTTTGTCAGCTGTATAAGAGCTTCTTTTTCAGTACTGCCACTTTCTAAAAATGTGTGAGTGCCTCTTGGCTCTTGGTGCAGCTGGTGGCTCTTGCTGTAGCTCTGCCCTGCTGAGGTGAGTCCTTGGCGCCCTGGGAATGCAGTCCACTTTGGATTTTAGCGGGCAGTGTGTTCATCTGCAAGAAATCAGTTCTGGGTGTGTATAGACAGGAATTTGCTTCCTAGGAGGAAGCCAAATTTAGAAGTTGTCTCCTCTGGTTGGGAGATCACGTGGTGCAGTTCTCTCACGTGCTCTGTAATGGCTCTGTGCGTCTCTGGTAGACCTGCTGCAGTCTGAAGGAGCCTGGCATTTGGAAATCTGATCGGAGCTGTCAGAGAATTGCTCCCTCCTTCCTTATGGGCCCTGAAGCAAGGAAATTCCCCAACAAAATGCCTTCTTACCTAAGGCTGGAAATATGTTTCTGTGGAGTATTGTGAAGTACCCTTTCCTTTGCTCTGGCCCATCAAAAATAACACCCAGTAGCTCCCAGTGTTGGAGAGGTCAGGAATGAAGAGTGAAGGGCTGGTTCCAGTCCCCCGCTGCCAGGTCCTACTGGGTGACTCCTCTGTCGCCCCTCTACCTGGTCGTGGTGTGTTTGGTGTCAATTCAACCGCTGCAAATGAAACATGGTATGTCTTTCACAAGGCAGATAATGCCAGGCTTTGGGTTTGGCAGCCTAGCAGTACCCAAAATTTTTCCAATGTCTGATGTGTTTCCAATGCAAATCAATAGGTGCAATCTTCCAAAATTGTTAATCATGTGCTAGTTCATGGTATTGGAAGCAAATATAAACTTTAATTTTGCCAGGTTTCCATCGGAAGGCATATGTTCAGGCAGCTACAGTTTTAAGAAAACCTAATTGTGTTATTTTAATTATGTAGAGAGTTTCCATTGAGTCATATTGCCATATTCAAAAGGCATGTCACCAGGGGGGGTTTGTAAATACCTCTTTTTTTTTTTTTTTTTTTTTTTCTTGCTTTTTTTTTTTTCTTGTTTTTTTTTGGCTGGCTTTGGTCATACTTTCCTCCCTCATTCTTCTTGGGTTGTTAGTTTGCGTTTACTATGCTTTTAGCGATATGCCAATGTGCAGCATTTAATTGGGAAGCCTTATTTAAGATTCAGATAGGACACGTTTTCACCAGGAGAGATCAATTTCTGGTTTTCCTCAGGTAGAATTTCTTCCCCTTTTATGGGGAGCAAGTTGTGTTATGTGGACTTTTCAGCTGTATCAATGACAGCATGTTTCCCATTTAAAATGATAAATCCCCACCCCATCTGATGAGCCCCATAAGGGCAGGGAGTTTTTTTTCCCTTCCTTTGTCCTTCAGCACTCTGTTTCCTTTCTTACTGCCCAGAACGGGCCTACAGTAATATTCATAAATGATTTACAAAAGTAATTCCTGTGTAATAGCTTGGGACATCAAGATTTTTATGATGCTGCCAGATGTGCTATCAAACAAAATTATCTGTTTCAAAAAACTTGTGATAAATCCAGTCAGAGAAAATTCCCCAGGGCAAACTCACCCTCCACAAAAGTAACTGTATCTCATAAAATTGTTAGATTCTCCTTTACCACATGTTTGAAAACAGACTTAAAGCAACAGTTTTATTCACACGCAAACTTGGGTTTGGGATAAACTAACAAACAGGAAAGACTGGCCTTAAGCAACAGAAAACTCCTTTCCTTTCAAAACACCACGCGCATTCAGAGGAAATGTCAGAGTAAATATCAGAAATATTCGGAAAAGCAGAAACTGCATCCCTAAGATACTCAACTGTTTTGTCTAGATAATGCATTTTTAGAAAGTAGTCATAGGCTAAATATAGTGGGTGTCATCTGGGTTAGGCTGCTGAGCTCCTGGCTGGTGTATCTGAGCAGGCTGGAATCACACACTGAGCGCTGTGCCCAGCGTCTGCCATGTGTGCGTGTTCATTCCTTCATAGCTTCTGTAGGGGGAAGCGTGTAG